>NC_046658.1:103612314-103618633 GCF_010883055.1 Belonocnema kinseyi
TTTTGAAAATTAAAATTCGAAAATTTTTTCTAAAGCCTCCAGGGGACTTCGTTTTCGCACGAAAAAATTTTATGTGCCCTTATTGCATCCGGACCCTCAATTCATCTCAATACGTCAAAAGGTCAACTATGTGCTTTAAAAGTCAACTTTTAAAAAAACTATTTTGTTGCAATTTGAACTATATTGTTATCAAGTTAGTTTTTTCGTAGAAAAATTTAAATGCATTGTTGAAAATACGTCCTTTTAGATTAAAAATTCGTCTTTTTTGGTAGAAAAGTTCTTTGTTGAAAACTGAACTCTCTTCTGAAAAACTTTTTTTTTATTATTTAAAAATTTAACTATTCTGTTAAGAAATCAACTATTTTTTGAAAATTCGTCACTTTTACTTGAAATTTCAACTATTTGGTTGATAATAATTTTTTTTTTAACTTGAACTGTTTGGTTGAAAATCAAATTTGTATTTTTAGTTTGAAAATTCAACTATGTGGTTAAAAATTCTACTATTTTGCTGAAAATTTTATTACGGTGTTAATCGTTGAACTATTTTTTTGGAAATTCGTCTTCTTGAATTAGAAAGTATCTTTTTTGGATTAAAAATTCATCTTTTTCTGTAGAAAATTTCTTGAGTGAAAATTTAACTGCCTTCTAAAACATTTGTCTTTTTGGCTTGAAGATTCGACTATTTGGTTAAAAATTGCAAGTGTTTGTCGTTGAAGTTAATTCTTTTTCGTTTAAAAATTCCATCACTTGTTTAAAAGTTTGTCTTTTAAGGATGAAAATTGAACTATTTTTAACAATTTTGTCCCGTTTGTATAAAAGCTCAACGATTTGGTTGTAAAGTCATCTACATATTTGATTAAAGATGGGTTTCTTTTGCTTCAAAGTTAAAGTATTTTCTGGAAAATGCAATGTATTTCGACCTGAAATCTTAAGTTTTTCGTATTGATTTTAATAAGTTATTATGGTATTATTACTATTATTAATATAGACTAGTATTAATTTTATTTAAAAGAACTTTTGAGAGCTATCCTTTTAGGTTGTGAATTCTATTTTAGGCGTTTATCAAATGAAATCGAAGACAAAATGTTGACACTCTGAAAATTTGAATTTGTTTATTATATTTTACAGCGGAACTGGGAACTGACAAAAGGTCCAACACCCTGGGGTAGTGCTGTCAGAAGATGGACAGAGATGCAAGATGGTCAGAGGATTCTCTTGACCACTCCAAGTGTACTTGTTGGATTTAGAGTAGAAGTTTATCGTGCTGAGGGAACAACACAATGGTATACTGCAGTTATCGTTGGATATAACGAGTCAACTAAGGTAAGTTTTTATTTATTTATTAAAATTTATCTTTATATTTTAACATCTATCACTGAACAGTCACTTGACTTAAAATTTTCGATCTGATTGAGAAAATCCAGATAACTTTGGAATATAAAAACCTACACAGGACAATTATTTTATTTACTCATTCATTTCGAAACAAATGGTACATAGAATGTGGAATCAGTCTACTTCCAGATAAAGGTCATTTTCGCCTTTCTTTGCGAAAATACCTGATAAAATTTTATGAAAACTAGATACGAGGATTTTTGAAAATCTATTTTCAACTGTGATGCGGAAAAGACCTCAGGCGAGAGAAACGAGAAACATTAAACAAATGAAGCGTCGGGCCTTTGTTGAGTAAACTTGCACCCTCCTTTTCTCCTCACCATTTTCTAAACTTCTTTCTGTTTCAACTCACGAACTTTTCTTGAATACCACCCTCTACTTTTCTCAAAGTCAAGCCATTCTTCCTTGGCTTTTGTTGCCTCTCGCCGCCTTGAAAGATTGCAAAAACTTGCAAAACTTTTACAAGTGCCAAAAAGCCATATCAGATGAGGGATTTTCTCACTGATAACTTCTGGGATTGTGGGTTTCAAAGTCTAAATTGTAGGTTTTCAAAGTACAGGTTGAGAATTGAGATATCTGTTTTTTGTGATTGTATTTCGCTTAATTTGTTCATGCGGAATATAAGATTTTTTCGCAAAATTGATGTGAAAGCTATCGAAGTTTTTAAGAAAGTAATTCCAGATCGAAGAAATTATTTCAGGTCCTTGGATTAATTTAAAGATTAATTTCTTTACGATTAAATTCCAAATTGAACACATGATAGAGAATGTACATGATTGTTAATTTATTCATTAAATTTGGAATTAAGGAGAATTTCTTTTCATAGAACATTAATACTTCACATATGTAAAATAATTCCGCCTTGCTTAAAAAATTACGTTAATAAAAATTTGAATTTGAATGGCTTGGTGAGTCCAATTCATTAGAGTTTAGTTTCATAAACTAAAATTTTTCTTCATTTATTCATTTTTTCACGTAAACATGCAAATTTGTTTATAACCAAGTTCTATAATACTTTTTAAATAAGGAAAAATGCAGAATTAAATATTCATCATTACACATCCGCATTTAGATCCAGCTTCGAAAAACAATCTCTCAAGAATAAAATTCCACATTTTCCGAACAAACATTTGTGTTCTTATAGTCCGTGTCATAAAAATTGTGTATCATAAATAAAACTCGACTAATACACTTTATACGACAAATACATTACACCGTGTAATAAAAAGTTTAAGTATTTTATGTCGCAATGGATGATAATTCTTATAGTGGGGGCATATTTACATTTTTCCATAAACGACAAGCGTGCGTATCTTGTGAAATAATTCCACTTAAATTGGTCGTATAAAAAAGGTATACATATTTCACAGCCAGAAATAGGATTTTTAAATTATTCTAAGTAAGTAGACCCAGCCATAGTTATATTATTTTTAGTGCAGAGACTTAAAAAAAGATAAAGTTACTATAGTCTCTTTTTAAAATAAAAAAATCGCTTTAGTCACTTTTCTTTCCGTATAGAATTCAGGTCAATACCATTTCTGAATTTTCTGGAATTGCTTTGAAATAGTTTAAGGTATTTCAAAAGATTTCTAACATTCTAAACAAATTTCCATAATTCGAAAGGGTTTCAAAGACTTTTTAAAGTTTCTAGAATATTAAAAATCTAAGGATTTGTCAAGGACTTTAAAAAGTTTCAAAAAAAGTTTTCAAAAGATTTCAAAGATTTTAAGGAATTTAACAAACCTTTAAAAAGTTTTTAAAAATCTCAAACAATTTCAAAGGATTTTAAAGATGTAAGAGTATTTTTTTAAATTTCAACAAATTTTCAAGAGCTTTAAAAGGTTTCCAGGGATTTTCAAAAGATTTGGAATATTTTAGATTCGAAGGCATTTTGAATAAACTTCAATCATTTAAAGGGATTTCAAAAGACTTTAAGGATTTTAGGGTTTTTTTGAAAATTCAAAGGAATTTTCAAGAGCTTTATAAAATCTCAATACATTTTAAAGGATTTGGAATATTATTGGGTATTTGAACAGATTTCGAAGAATTTTCAATCATTTTCAATAATCTGAAGGAATTTCCAAACATTTTAATGAGAATAATAAACTAAACATTTATCAATTTAAAAGTGTTCTATTCCAATTCCACTGAAATCAGTGGAATTTTTTTTATTTTAAACAATTTTTTCAATTCTTTTAGATTCTTTTGAATTTAACTTTAATTGTTTTCAAGACTTACGCATTTATCCTGATTTTGTTAAAATTTGCCCGGAAACCTTATAGATTTCATCAAATTTTACTGCATTGGTTTAAATTAAAAAGAACATTAGTCACATTATTAATTCACATCAGTCACAAATACGGTTTAATTCCAGTCATAAAAGATTCTATGTTTATAATATTAAAGGATCATAATGTTGGTCTTTAAATATTAATTATTATTATTTTTATACCATTAAGTCATTTCCCTTTCGTGGTGGGCATGGCTCTGTCGGTGTGTGTGTGTGGGGGGGGGGGGGGGGGGGGGGGGGGGGGGTGCGAGAAAGAAGGTATAGATTTTTTTAATTAATCTAGAAGTTTTATGTTACTTTTTTAAGTAACACTTTAGTTCAGCAACACCGCTCCGGCCCAAATTGCTGATCAATATGTCTAGCAATCGCCCCAAGTGAAGAGCCTCTCAAAGTAAGAGAAAACGATAAACTAGTTGGAGAAAAATGAGGGAAAAGTCAGCGAATGTTGGAAATTAAATTTTGCTGCCACCCTGTATGATTGACTTTCTTTAATGCTTCCAATTTTTAAATAATAATAATAACTTCCTTTTTTCAGGATTTGACAGTAACAGATGACACAGTGCTTGAGGATCACAACGAAGATCCGAGCCTCGTGCAAATGCGCCTAATTGGAGATGGAGGTGAGTAATTAAGGCGATTACAAATGCTACATCGACTTACGCTCCACTACTCCCGATTATGTAATATTGTAAGCCCTTCACTACTTCGTAAGGCTCTGCGCAAAAGAGTTTGATAATTACAATTGAACCCATTTAATCTACTTTGCTCGATGTGAACTGGGCTTACCAATTACTGCTCGATGCTCCACCCCCTTCCGCTCCACAATATTTCATACACACTTTCTCAAGTTCTGCTATCTTGAATCTTCTATCTGGAATCTTCTTTTTACAGTCGTGGAGAGCATTATGAGGGGCGAGGTCGTCGGCATGACGCCCAGGAGGTCGAGGTCATCGACTGCTTTAAGCCACGCGCTGGTCATGGTGAGTCAAAAACAAGTATTTTAATATCGAGAAAAAAAGCAGTGAGAGAAAATAGACGTACATACTTGAGCACGCGATTCACATGAATGGTACATTCCCTTTTCTTTTACTTTTTCTTTCTACTTCTCGAATAATACGTGAGCAATTCCATGTCAAATAAAATGAATAATTTAATTAATCCATTATTAGCAATTTTGATAGAAATTCTAGTATCCGTTCTCTAAAGTGCTGAAAAAGAAATCCTAAAATAATTTTTGAAAAATTCAAATAGTTAGGTGATATTCAAAATTGAAAATGTTTGTCCTTTTTGTAACTTTTATAACTTTGGTGCTTTTAATGATATTAAGATGTATAGTTTTTATTTATTCATAATAGACGCAGTTTTGAAAAAAAAATCAAACAAAAGTGTTAAAAACTTTTTGGGTTTTTCAAAAACTAAATTTCAAATTGATTTTTAAAAAAATGCATCTTTGATTTTCTTTAATTAATTAATTAAATTAGTAAAATAAATTAATTAACGTATTTCATTAATTTTAATTGTATTATTTTATTACTAAAATAATAACTAATTAACTTGAATTAATTATTTCTCGAAAACTAACGGAGATCCCATTTTTATATTTACAGGGCTTTTAAAGCACATTGTGAGTTATCTATAAAAAAACTTTAATGATAATAAAAAATGGATTTTTTCATTCAGTTTCAAAATTTGTGTTTTGAAAAATTCGAAAAGTTTTTGAAATTTTTTGTTTCAAACGATATTTGTTCAAAACTGCGTTTTATTATGAATAATTTTAAAGAAAATACATCTTAGTATCATTAAAAACACCAAATTGATGAAAATTCAATATGAATGACCAACATTTTCAATTTGTAATATATACTAAGTTTTTGGAATTTTTCCAACATTATTTGTATAATTCATTTATTTTGTTGAAAATCCAAAGTTTTCTAAAACATTTTTAAGATTTGAATGTTGTAAATAAGCCACACGTGGAAGTCGGAGCTGGGTAAATCTAAAGAAACGCTTTTAGAAAGAAAAAAATTAATTTCCAAACTCGTAGATATTTATAGCTCAACATAGGAAAATTGGAATTTTGCTCTCACACCGAAATTGAAAATTTTCTAAAACAATCCTTGTTTTTAGAAATATGATACCGGTCATAAAAAACCTTCGACTTTCAATAAAAAGTAAAACATCTGCCATTCCACAGATATGAATGTTATATGATCATTTTATATCTTGTCCTTAATGTGTACTATCCTTAGTATATATTTTTCATATTTAAGTAAAAGTAACGATAGTTTTGCAAAAGTTACTAAAAACACCTACATTCTAAAATAATAATATAATACTTTTTGTGTTTTTCAATGGTAAGAATAACTTATGTTAGTTCGTTTTGAAAAGTAACTTAACTATCACTTACAGTAAACTTTATTCAGCCGATATCCTAATTTTCAAGCTGAATTTTGATAATTTTAAATGTAAATAAGGCTACTCTATTAGAGTGAAAAAAGAACCCTGCTAACCCTCTTTTTCCCTTAGGGACTGTGGGAGCCCGAAAATAGAAAGCTTAAGGTCTTTTCCTAAAAATGTTTTATTAGTATATTAAAAATTGATAAATGATGCATTCGCGAACCATTCTGCCTCGGG
>NC_046658.1:103618643-103625407 GCF_010883055.1 Belonocnema kinseyi
ACCACTTTTCTTTCACAAGTATTATTTCTAATCTGGGTTCAAAGTAGATATGTCATAGCATTTGATTCATGTTTTGAAATTGAGCGATAACCCCGTCAAGATAAGTATGAATTGTATCCATAGGATGAGAATAATTATTGTGTGACAAATGACCAAATACATTTGTGTAACGAGCTGTCTCGGCATTAATGACTTTGTTACTAACCACAATCACTTTTTCATAAAATTCTAGCATCATATACGTATGTGATTTTCGTAATTTAACTTGCACAAGAAACAGCATTAGCGGAGATAGTGCGCAAATTGCACATTCTCTTCTGAAAAAATTATAGAAAATTACTCTCTATCTAGAGAAAACATGATATTGAAACAAATTCTATATATTTAGGGAAAACCCAATCAAAGTATAGCAAGGCGTAGAATTTAGATGGAATTCTATGAGCACGTTTGATATAGATCTTATCAAATTAAATCAAATAAATTACACGAATCAAATCGTATCAGCACATTTGATAAAATCATATCTAATTCAATCAATAACATTTCATGAATCAAAATATATCAGTACATTTGATAGAATGTTGTATCAAGTTCTATCAGCACATTTGATAAAATCGTGTCTACTTCAATCAAATGAATTTCACGAATCGAACTACATTAAAACATTTAAAAGAACATTCTATCAAATTATATCCATCTATAAATCCTATACTTTTCTATCGTCATACACGGAGAAAAAGATATCGCACAATGATATCGCAAAACCTCTATATTGCTTGAAAGCGCAATATGATAACGTACAATCAGGTCCCGGAGCTTTGTACGATATTATAATGCACTAATATCACAGACAAAAATGAAGTTAAATTTTGTTGCTGTCGCCTGCTACGGCGTCCTTAGCAGCAATGGGAAAAATGCAGAGTATGAGTCAGTTCGAGTTATAAATCGGGACTCTAGATTTAAAACAATCACAAAGAAAATTAAAAATTTGCTGTAGGTAAGACCTGCAACTGTTAATGCTTAAACATATTTCGGCGAAAGTTTCATTGAGGTTAGGAAAATAATTCTGAACTCATCGACTGCGTCGCGCTGAAGTGAGCAAATTTCAGTAAAACATGTAGAATCTACGACAGAAAACACAAAAAAATATGTACTTACTGATATATTTCCTCCGAAATAAATCACATTATTGTAGACGAATTAGAACTTACTTAATACAATTTAGCAAAAGCGCAAAATGTTACTGACGGATGGGAATCCCCATTTCTTACGTTATAGATCGCACAATTTTGCGGTATATAATGTAAAAACTTGCAATGTACGATATCACGATTTTGCGATATAATTTGTGCGATATAGTTTTCTTAGTGTAGTTTAATTAAAATTTGATTAAATCGTATTTACACAGCACTTGTATACCATATCCTACCTTCAAAAATTTCGGAAATTTCTATAAAATTCTATCCATCGAGAAATCTTTCACGTTTCTATTAAGATCTTTTATTGAAATTCTATCAAATCTTGTCCAATACGAACTTATATCAGATTCTATCTTCAACAATTGCGGAAGCTTCTATCAAATTCTATTTATTTAGAAACCTTATACATTTTTATCAAATGAATTTCTTTAAACCTTTATCAAATCTCATCCACGCGGAACTTGTATCAATTCCCAACTTTCGAAATTTTGGTTTCTATAAAATACGATCCATCTAGAAAATTGATATTTATCCGTCAATGATTTCTCATTGAAATTATATTAAATCTTATTGACCTACGACTTGTATCTAATCATGTGTTACAAAATCTTGGAAGCTTTCTTCAAACTCTATCCGTCGCGAAATCTTATACTTTTCTATTAAGAGCTTCTCATTTAAATGCTATCAAATCTCATCCACTCCAGACTTTTATCAAATCCTGCATATCATAATCTCGGAAATTTATATTAAATTGTATCCGTTGAGAAATTAAGACTTCTAAAGACAACTGTACAGAGTTTTATTGACAATATCTTGGTAGAAAAGTATAAGATTTCTCGAGGAATAAGTAGAAATTACTGATATAATATTCGATAAAATTAGACAGTATTTCTCTAGAAGGAGCGTTTTTTAATAAATATAAACTTTTAGAATATCTTATTTGATAGGTTTTTATTGCATTTGTACACAATTAATAGGATTCAATTAAATTTTTATGAAAAGAAGTATAGAAATGAATTACTGGGACACTGGCCTATTTTACTTTGATAGGAATCAATAGCAATTCTCTCCAAACTTCCGATAATCTTGATCAATCGACTATTTATTTTGATAGAATAAAGTCGTTTTATATAAATGTAAAGAAATCTCCTAAAATTGAATATAAAGAAAATAGGTGGAAAAGTATACATTTTTTAAATCAAATCCTATCAAACTGTCGTTTATTTATTTGTATTTATTTGTTCGAAGTCAGAATTGAAAATAGGAAGTTCGACATATGTACTTTATTGCCTATGCCTACTCAGGAGATATGAAAGAAATCTGCAATATTTCTGAGTGAATAAACCTGTGGGATGGAATTTCAATTTGACAAGCACTGAGAACCCAAATATAGAGACGATTGGAACTTGATTGGTGGATTGCTTTTTACCTTCTAGTCGTGATTCTGCAAATGTAACCGCATTAGAGTAATTGAGATTATTTCTTGGTTCTGAAGTTAAAGAGTAAATTTTCCGAGACGGATGAGATTTGAATTATGAGACGGAAAATTGAAGGCTTTCTCAAATCGCAGAAAATCCGCGCTAATGACGGTAATTTTGGTAGCTTCTTTATATAAATTAGTGTAAAGAAATCGGGCACACTTCAAAGGTCCTTATTCACTAGAGAAATGAAGATTGTAAGGATCTAAGTCTAAATATATTTCCAATTTCAGCGGCATATACATTACTAAATTACTTGATAGACTCAGGGATCACAGTTCGTTTTATGTTTTACCTAGTCCCCTTTTTTCCCCTTTTCAACCCTAAAATTTTAATAATCCCCTAGAATAATAAAAATCCATGAAACACCTAAAACCGAGAATTTTGATCCAATTTCCCCCTTTTGCTCCTTTTTTACAAAGTTTTGATTCATTTTTGAGAGTCATAAACACACAGTAAATCCCAGAGATATTATTTACCTGAAGTTGGATAAAAACGCTGCAAAAAATTTAAAACTATAATTATCCTAAGTCAGATGATTTTTATAACGAGGCAGATAAAAAGTATCCTTCGTTGGATAATTGTAGTCGTCAATTGTTTGCAACACTTTTATCCAACTTCAGATAAATAATATGCTTGGGATTTGCTGTGCAGAAAATCAAAGGGAGACAAAAACGAAAGAGATTGAAAGAGATGCTTTTTGATGATACAAATTTCCAATTTGCATTTTTAACAATGTAGATGAATTTTTAACCAAACAGTTGTATTTTCAACCAAAAGATTAATTTCCTAAAAAAAATAATAATTTTCATTTAAACACTTGAATAAATTCTGAAGAAGGTTTTTGAAACTTTACTTTATAAAATTAATGATTACGAAAGTAATTCAACTTTTAATCAAGTAGTTGAATTTTTAACAAAAAAGTATTCATTCTCATGAAAAAATGTAGTAATTGATATTTCAACCAAAATAGATTTTAAGTTTAAATAAAAACAAGTTGAATTTATAAGAAAGGACAGCTTTTCAACAATATAAGAGATTGTTTAACGACATTTTTTTCTTTTTCAAGCCAGAAAGACAAATTTTCAAAAATTTACATGAATTTGTAACCAAATCGTTTAATGTTTCGACTGTAAAAAAATTGATATTCGAACCAAAAAGATGTTATTTTTACATAAAAAATAGTTGAATGCATAAAGAAATATCTCTTTTCAACGGAATAGTAGATTTTTTAACTAAAATTATGAATCTTCAAAGAAAAGAAAAAAATTGACAAATTAGTTCAAGTTTTAGCCAATTATTTGAACTTTTAACAAAAATATTAAATCTTCAAGTAAAAAAGATATTTGTAAACAAGTGATTTACATTTATGTCGAGTAGTTGCATTTTCTGCTGAAAATATTAGTTCTTAACGACAAATGTAATAGTTGATAATTCAACCTAAAAAGATTTTACTCTTAATTTAAAATCTTTTTAATCATCTAAAAATGCCTGATTTTCAATAAAAGAGAATCCTCATCTAAAAGAGATTAATTTTTAAACCAAAAAGTCGGATTTTTAACAAAATAGTTGTATTTTCAACCCAAAAAGGTTTTAAGCCAAAAGGAGCAATTTCCAATAAAACTGTTCATCCAAAACAAATGGGATATACAAAGTTGTCAATAATAAATAAAATCCCCTTTTTATTCTGAATATTCGGAAAAATGCTCTTTTTTTCTAAAATTGAACTACTGAACCGCTGTGATCTCTGTACACGGAAAATTGCAGTACAAACAGAACAATACTGAAAAATAAAATGAATTATCATTTCAAATAAATTAATTATAAACTTCAAACCTTTGTCAAAATAAACCCAATTTAATTAGCGCCATATTCACAGTTCTAGTAATATTCTGAATTTAAATGTATAATATCATTGTTTTAACGATTTATTGATGTGATTCATTAATAATAATACCATGAATTCTGCTGCAAATCCCTGCTTTAAACATTTTACCAATATCGTTGGTTCGTTTTGAACAATATTTTTAGCTAAATTATGGATAAATATTGCTGGTTTAACATTTCATGTATATCCATGGAGATTCAATAAAATGAGGGAACAATCGTTTTTTTTAAATCTGCAGGTTCAGGTGAAATGTCACGAGTTCTCGGGCAAGGCCGAGCCTAGTGAAAGCTTCTCTTTAATACAGCAATCGATAAAGTCGTGCTTGCTGCTCGCTCGTGCTCATACAAGGGAATCAAAAAAGCTTGGAATAGAATCCGTTGCGACCAACGTATTTTCACCTTTTTTTGCTATTTCCTATATCGCCTGTTTCTCCACTTATTTTTTCTGTTCCATTATTCTTCTTCCTCGCTTCGCTCGAGATCACGACGAGAAACTGACAGATAATTCGAATCAGCGAAATTTGCTCGGTCTGCAGTTTCCATTTCCGGTCTAGGTAACACAGGACCAGTTGAGCATAAAATTTCTTGTTTTTTTAAACTCCGAATATCTGTCCGTTGTAAAAGTAGTTTAGTTTTAAAATGCTTCCTAATTTAAAGGCAATTTACTAATCATCAATAAGATATTCAACCATCTGAGTATGGGTATAGCAGGAAAAACTGATTGATGTATTTATTTTAACCTTCCGACGGCATTAGCTCGGATGGGTGACCGTTCACGATTTTCGATTAGTTTTGTTTTCTCTCCATTTAACGACTTTTGAGCGAGAGGTTTAACTCTAATGATTGATGTGGGAACTCGAGCGAGCGCTTCTATTAGAAATCCAGCATTACTTGGGAGTTAAGTTGAAGTATTAGTGCCTGCCGATCTTCTGTCTAAGGAGGAGTTTAGGTACAATTAGTAATGTTTTGTTCTCTACATGTAAATGACCAAACAGGATGTTCATGCGATAAAAAAAGAAAAAATATTCATTTCAGTTAACATCCCTCTATACTCTTTAAAAATGACACTCGAGAATGTTTCTTAATTAAAGTGTCAGCAGTATTCCCACATCGCCAAGGGGGATTCATTTTTCCCCTATTTGCGCGTGGTGGTGAGTCTTGGAGGGGACAATAGCTGCATTCAAAAGTGTTTTCAAGTCACCTTCATTTTTTATTACGAGTTGTGTATCCAAGGACTACTAGTATAGCTTTGTAGGGTAAAATCTCGCAGATATGAAAGAATATACTATCCCTTTTCACGATCGGCACATGTCACGAATGAAAGTAATGTCTTGAACTGCTTCTGGGGATAATCCCCCTATTGTCTGATAGAGGGATGTAACTTTAGTAGATTCCCTTGAAGGCCGAAAATGATTTATTGGTCATTGGAGAAATAAAAAGGATAGACTACATCAATATTGAAGCCTAATGCAGTTACTTTGATGTAATATGGTCAATTGCTACCAAATAAAAATGCTGGGAGGAACTGCTTATTTAGGAAAAGCCTAATAACCGGGGAAAACTTATGGAATATTGCTCTTATCAACAGGAACATTTTTCAAATTTATTATTGTGGCAGTTGTTTTTCTACGATAAAGAGAAGAAATGATGTTATATGTAGGATAGCCATTTTAGGAACTATGCTTTTACTTTATTACCCTTTTTCCCCTCTTCCCATTTTTTCCCCTTAAATATGAAAAATCTCGTACAACCTAAAATAGAAAATTTTGATCCAATTTTCCCCTTTTTCATAAGGTTTCGTTTAATTCTTTAAGAATTGATTTACTAATTTTGTAGTTTTGAAGGACATTGCCGAAATAGCGAAGAAATCGCTAACGATTTAGTCGAGAAATTTAATCCGATAGATAACTCACTTCTGTAGTTGCAAATCAAAAACATCTTTATAGAGATAACAGGTTTCATAGGCCAGAATTATCTAAAAGTACAGGAAATAAGAAGATTGTTTCAAAAAATAAGAAAATGAATTCTTTTAATTAAAATTAATTGTGTACTAATATCAAATTTATATTGTAATTTAATTGATGATTTCCTAACCACCTTTAACTAACAAGGAAACTATCCCAGGTGTCCCTCACCGATTTTGATGAAACTGCAATATGTTGTAGTACATCGAAAAATAAGAGACACGTATTTTTTTTTA
>NC_046658.1:103625507-103663533 GCF_010883055.1 Belonocnema kinseyi
CGATAAAAAAAAATACGTGTCTCTTATTTTTCGATGTATTACAACATATTGCAGTTTCATCAAAATCGGTGAGGGACACCTGGGATAGTTTCCTTGTAAGTGCTTGAATTTTTAACCATAAAAGATTTTTTTGTCAGAAACTGTTTAGTTTGTCAAAAAAGACGAATTATTCAGAAAACAATTGATTTTGCAATCAAAATGAAAAAAAAAATTCAACAAAATATTTGAACTTTTAACCCAAAAATATTAATTTCATACTAAAACAATTTAATTATTAACCCCAAAAAATTAGAGTTCAACAAAGTAAACGAATTTTAAATTAAAAAAGACAAATTTTCAACAAAACAGTTATATTTTAACCCAAAGAAATGGACTTTTCATGAGTATTAACCAAACAAATGAATTTGTCGTCAAATAGTTGAATTTTCACCTAAAGCAGATAGATTTTCAAATTATAAAAAGAACAAATAATTGTGAAGAAAATAAAATTGATTTTCATCAAATAAAAATGAATTTGCAATGAACTGGTTAAATTTGCTACCAAAAATAGAATTGTCAAATTTACATTTAGAAAAGTACATTTTTAAGGAAAGAAATTCCAACTAATGAGATTACCTTTCTGCCAAAAAAGACGAATTTTCAAGCAAGAAAGGATTTTCAGTCAGGAAGGAAAAAATTTCAATTAAACCATTGAATTTTCAAGCCTATAGGACGAATTTACAACAACAAAAATTAATTTTCAACCATATAGTTGAATTTCTACAAAAAAGAAGTTTTATTTAAAATAGCTTCCAAAAAGCATGATTTTTTACCAAAATTGTTGAAAGTTCAACCAAATAATTAAATTTGTGACCAAATAATAAAATTGTTTACCAAAAATATAATAGTAGACTTTTCAATCGATAAGAATGAACTTACCACCAAAAATAGTTGGATTTTCTTATTGGGTTCTATTAATTTAGTTCGGAATTAAGGAGAGTAATATCCTCCTCCTATATATAAAAACTCGTAACCTCCATTAGTAGCGCATGGGGACGGAATCTTACGTGGTCAAGTTAATGAATGACGTGGTTCATTCCATGGCGACATCTTTCTTCAATTCATCATTTCTTCTGGAATTATAAAAGCCCTAAATATCTTTTGGAAAGGCTAAAATTTTTCTAATAATTTGTAAAATCCTGTGAAATAAAAAGTATATTTTTTAAATCTTCCATATACTTTTTTTGAAATATCTGAAATATTTAAAAATTTTTCCTAATTGTCTCATGAAAATTATAAAATTTATATAATTCTAAAAAAACTGCTGATACTTCTTTCCTTGTAAATAATTTGAAAATGTGTGTAACTAAAAAAATATCAAAAAAACATTGTTGTGTTACATCAAATTATTGTTAAATTTATTTCTATACTGCATTTCATCCTAAAAATCTGTTTTTATTTACAAAACGTCTATTAAATTTTTTAAACCAATACAAAAAAATGTTAAGTAACTTCAGTTAGGGTGTGGGAAGGTAAAAGTGTTTAAAATGACGCTACGTAATATGCAAACAAGAATATAAGTGTTCAGAAAATTTTAACAAATAAATTTTTATTAGAAATTGAGTAAATGACAAAAATGAGTATAAAAGTGAACACGCGCACATAATAGTCTAGTAATACATAAAGCAGTATATCAGAGAATAGTATGTTATTGGTGGTTTTAGAAACCAAATTTAGGAATTCGAAAATAATATATTTAGCGTATTTTCGTGACAAATAATTTGTTTCATTTCTCTTTTTTAACAGTATAATCCTTTTTAGCTGTCATTAACGAATATTTGAAACTTGAAAAAGACTTATGAGAATAAGGAATCAAAATCCATCTACTGATAAAAATGCATTTAAAATTCAAACACCCGTGTGCGTAAAACTTTTGGTGCTTGTCCGGCTCTTACGAGTCCGTCTTATTTTCAGTCTTGATGCTGACCAGATGTTTTGCGTGGACGTGGCTAGAAGTGTAACTTTTGTTGTCTAGTGATTAGCCACTAGTTGAATAAGGATGGTCAGTCACTGCCTGAATTCGCTTTATTTATTTATTTATTTTTTTTTGATTTTATAGTGTGAATTTCTTATATTCTATCATTTAGACATCCTGTCGCTTTTTCGAAATATGTCCAAAAATGCTCCAGAATGCGATGAAATTTTTATATGCGCGCGTATAGTCTGTGTTTTCTTCTAGTTATCTATTTTTAAATCTTGATTAGGAAACCATGTGATATAACAAGTTTTTAGTAATAAACCAGATACTCTTTTAGTCTCTTATTTCGGTCAAAAATGCCCTTTTCTATCTAAAATTGAAATATTGAACCGTTGTGATCCCTGATATTATCAGTAATTTGATATAGCGGGAACATTTGAAGTATGCTAATCAAACAACGAATGTATCTCCCATCTGATTTTACATCCAGAGCATGAACATGCTACCATGTAAATTGTAACCTATTGCTTTTTAGATAAAATTGCATATGTATGAGTTTGTAGCTCCCTCTACGAGCATGCGTATGTATATGTACTAGCATGTACGCTCTGATCGCAGTCATGTAGGTTGTGGATTCGCTCATTGTACTGCGAAGTCTGCATGAGCACACACAAAGATACGAGTACATAAACATGTGCAGTTTAGGACAAGGAGCTCGAGACTGAACTTGGAAGTTCGACTCGACTTTGTTTGTGAGTTCCAAAACTTTGCAGAAGGATTAACCTGCAACTACTCGACCGTAATGGAACTTAGCTTCGAGTTCGTAACACCGACTCGTATTTGCAAAATGACTATTAAGATGACTTCGACTCCTGTTGCGTCCTCATTTCAAATTCTGTACGTCGATCAAATAATTTAGGGACAATGGCTTCTGTAGCAGAGTTTGTTCGGATTTAATCAAATTTCCTCCCGATTGAATAACTTAGGGCACACTTCTCTCTGTATTGCTTAAAGAGCAATACAGAGCCCCCCTCGTAAAGTAACCCAAAATGATCTCAAAACAGAGGTAACAGGATGATTTTTCACAAAAATAGAGGAATAATTTATTTTAAAAAAAATTAATAAAAATACCGTATTGAATTCAATATGAAACATTTTAAATTCCTAACATGCCAAGTAGAAATATTTGAATTCTCAACCACAAAATATTTCCTATCAAAAGAGGTGAATTTTCAACTCAAATAGATGAATTTTTTCCAACACATTTAAATTTTCAACAAAAAAGTTTATTTTCAACCAAGCTGACTTTCCTACCATAAAAGATGAATTTTCAAATTTTTAATTAAAAACATTTGAATTTTCAACATCAACAAAAGACATCAACCAAAACAGACTATTTTTCAACCGAATTTTTGAATTTAAAAGACACAAAGATGAATCATCTACAAAACAGTTGAATTTTCAACAAAATATGTAATATATTTCAACCAAAAAAGTTTTGAATTTTAAATAAAAAACAGTTGAATTCAACCAAAAGAGTTATATTTTCCACAAATTAGTTGAATCCTGAACGAAGACAGATTTATTATCAAACAAGAAGATTAGCTTAAACTAAAAAGATGATTCTTTAAAAAGAAATAATTTTTAACAAAATAGTTCAATATTTTACCCAAAAGATCATTTTTTAAACAAAATGATTAATTTTCTGAGTAATAGTGGCTGAGTTTATGGGCAGCTCCTTATTATTTGTTTACATTTTCAGACAAAAAAAGTAATCCTCCTGTTTATTCCTCGCAAAGTTGAGCAGTTTACTTTTATCTTCTTAATCATCTAAAGAGAAAAACAAGTCAGCGAAAAACTTTCAGAGAACTTTTAATTCCTAGTTTTTGCGAATGTCGTTTGGAAAGTTATAAGAGCTTTTAAATTACTTTCGTATTCTGTAAAGTGTGAAATTGTTCTTAATTGCCTGCTCTTACTATTGGGTTAAACTTGCACGAATGGCCTATTAAATTAAACTTTTCTATTTTCTGAACAATATGGAGTTGTATTTGAAGGATAAAAAATTTTTGTTCCTCAAGGATTTTTTAGCACTCCTCAAAACTTTATATTTTACTACAACTACTTTAAGTTTAATTTTTTCTTCCGTTCATGGAGTTTAACTTTCTCAGGCCATGTCATCATATAAACGAATATCGGCCAACACCGCTGCACCATCCAAACTCATCCTGGCACTCTTCCAACATCCTTTTCTCAAACACTTTTCTCTCCAACACTGAAAAGGGTTGTCTGTCAAGCTAAACTAAAAAAGGATAAAGAAGGATGGGAAGACCGGGCACGCAAGAGTGCCGTAAAACAGTAGAAACAGTGACGTATCAGGAAGTAGAGGAAAGCTGATAGGGGAAACTAGACGGAAAGAGTTGGTACGAGGAGGGTCGGAAATAATACGTACGACAGAAAGGGAAGAGGGAGAGGACCTCGGGACGAGAATGGGAATTGGCATTCGAGAATGGGAAAGGGTACGCGTATCCCACTGAGCGAGGAGTTGAAAATGGGGCGGCGGTCGGTAGCTGTATTGATTCGCGGGTAGGGTAGTTGGAGGGGATGAAGTCGAGTTGGGGTAAGCGCCGGGGTACGGGGTTGAGAGTCGAGACACACCCCCGGTGGCCAGGGTAACAGCAACACTGTCCTGCAGACGCAGACGCAAATCCGCAGCCAGGCACCCGAAAGCCTCGCTCTCCTATCTCCCCATTTTCATCCCCTGGCTCCGGGGGCTCCCCTCAGGTCCTTTTCTCACCCTGTGTTTACATCCGCAAACTAATAGCTCCACACACAGAGACCCGTCGACCCCTTTCCGTTCGTTAATTCCTTGCACGTCCCCATCCTCTCTTTCCGGCTCTTTCTCTCTCTCGTCATGCGAGAGGGTGCTGAGGAATTCGGTGCGCCGGGAAAACCACCCTACCCTCTTTTACTTATTATGGGTGATAGGGTGAGCGGGCGACTCGCCCTTGTAAACGGAGTGAAATAGCTCGACTGCTGCTATCTTATATATACGTATGTATAAGAGCCAAGCATCGGGTCGTTGAGGTCACGCGATTCCCAGAATGCACCTATATTGCACGCGAAGAGCATCCTCGCCCCCTCGGCGTCCGAGTTAAGCAGACCCTGAGACCGAGTCATCTGAGGAAATAAAGCGAGACAAATTTGCTGTCCATCTCGCTCAATTTCTTGCTCGTTTATGTTGCTCATGTCAACAAGGCGGGATTTTTGCGAAATGAAAGTTATATACATAGGTCATATTGGTATTAACCCCCTTTCATCAGGGCTATTTTTGTTTGCCTGGGAAAGTAAATGTTTGCTTGTTTTAGAAGTTTATATTTTGAGTACATTTTCGACACTTGGAGTCCCGGATCAAATGACTGGTTAGGGGCCAACTATACATTATGTAACAGCTTTTTGGGGCAGAGTGTTCAGCAAAATGGTAGGATCTGTTTAAGGGAGAGGGGATCGTAACTGCTGCGTAATATTCTAAACAAATCAAACTTATAGGAAATATATGTATGCAATATTATAATGTATGAGGTTAAATTGTAATTTTAGAATAAAAGATTGCAAAAATATTATAAAGACTTCATATCGGTTTAAGTAGATTATTATTTTTATTTTGTCTCCATCATTCTGTAAAAAATGTCCATAAAAACAAAGTTTTTTCACAATTTTTGAAATTGCTACTATTCGCAAAATCATTTAACATTTTTAAAGTTTATTTCCGAGTTATCCAAGATATTTTAACGGATGTCATGGATTTAAAAAATTTGTTAAAATGAGTTCAGCAATTTTAAAGTATTTTAATGAATTTCTTAGGATGTCAAAGGATTTTACAAAACTTCCAAAATTGCAAGGGACTTTAAGGATGGTTATAATATTTTATGTAATTTCTCGAGATTTAAAGGGATTTTATCATATTTTGAGAAAATTTCATAAAATTTATTCACAAGAATGAAGAGATTTCACACGATTTCAGTAGATTTCAATATATTTCAATAGATTTTAAGCATTGGAAGTGATATCAAAACATTGCAAAAGATTTAAAAAATCTTAGGGGTTTCAAAAAATTTGGGGAATATTAAAATATAACAAGGATTGTTGAAGATCTTTAAAGAATACCATTGGTATTTGAAAATGATTAAAAGAAATACAAAAATATCAAGGTATTTTTAAACAAAAATTTAAATAAATATGTTTTTTAGAATTTAAATATTTAAAGATATTTGAAAACTTTCAATAGATTTATATAGATTTCAATGCACTTCAAAATATTTCAAAGGATTGAAAGATTTTAGGTTATTTTAAAGCATAGCAAAGAATTTTAAGAGCTTTAAAATTTTTTAAAAATATTTACAAAGATTTTAAAGAATTTCAAAATTTTCTGGGAATCTTTAAGGATTTCAAAAAATTGGAGAAATTTACACTTCCATACAGCTTTAAAAAAGTGCCTAGAATTTCGGAAGATTTGGAGGGCTTTTATAGGAACTATTAGGTTTTAGGACATTTTCGAAGATTTCAAGGGATTTTAAAGATATTTCAACGGATTTTATCGGATTTCCGAGGATGTCAGTAATTTTAAGAGTTTTTAAAGGCACATTCAATGAGGTATTTTCATTTATTTCAAGAAATATGAGATTTCATTTAGCTTCATAAGATTTCAAGGGATTTCATAATATTATAAAGGTAATTTCAAGAACTTTAAAAAACTGTGAGGAATTTCAAAAGATTTCAGAGGCCTAGAAATACTTTCGGGGGTCTTAAAGGGTTCCAAAGAAGTTTCAAGAGATTAAAAAAATTTCAAGAAATTTTAAAGATCATTAGATTCCATATACCTTTACTGGATTCCAAAGGAATTTTATCATTATTTCAATGAAATTTCAAAGAATTCATTAACAAGAATTGACGACTTTCAAATATTTTAAGAGAATATTTTTTTAAAATATTCATCAAAATAAAGTTTTTTCACCATTTTTGACATTTCTACTACCCACAACATTATTCAATATTTTTTAAGTTTATCAGGCTTTGCACTGTTTACTAGATAATGTACTAAATACTTTTAAATTGTTGTTAAAATATAAGTTAATTGTTGTTTAAAATATTTAGGTTATTTTAGGTAACGGTTATCTTGTCGACAAATCTAAAAAACATACCAATATTAAATAATTAGTGATGGAGATACGTGATATTTAAAAAATGGTAAAAAATTAAGTTTTAATTTTTGAGGAGTGTACAGTTTCTTTGTTTTGTGTTCCATATTGTCTTAGTTTTCTTTATTTTCAATTTAATATAATTGTAATTATTTGGTAATTCGGGTATTTTAGATAGTAAATTACTAAATTTTAACTCTAATAAGACATGTCTGTCTGAATAGGCGGAGGGGGAGGGCGGGGTATAACCCATCTTGTTAAGACTTGTTGCATGGGGAGAGGAGTTAAAAAATGGGCAAATAATGAGTCATGTAATTTATGGATGGCCCCTTATTAAGTGTATGACATCCACTCTGAGCGAAATAATTTGATAACTGGTATGAACAACATTGTACTAAGGGAAACCAGTATGAGGTGGACAGAAAAACTTCTGAAGTCATAATATCGATAAATGATAAACAAGTGTGGAAAGTATTACATACCAATTTAAAGCTGGAACATTTATTTTAAAGATAACCATTCCAATACATGAATTTTGTTAACCATTTGTGCTAAATTGCATACTTTTTTAATACAATAATACTGTTTGACACTTTTCATAAAAGGGCGTAAAATATATTTTCGATTCAAATTAAGAGAATTGACCATCAGACAGTTTTGAAACCAAAAGTTAGAAGAATCAAAGGAACCAATGAAAAATAGTAAAAGTAATTTAATTATTTTAATAAATTATAACCTATCAGCAAAGAACATTTTCATCTCCCTTTCAAAAACACATTTTTCAATTTTTTTGAAAATAGCAAGTACTTGGAAAAAAGCTGATTATAAAACTCTTTTTAAATATTGCTACTTAAAAAAATATCTACAGAAATTTTGCTTTAAAACCCAGCCACGTTTTCCCATTATCCAGTTCGTCCTGGTATCCACCTCATTTGTTTCTCTTATAAAAAAGTGAAGGGTATCAACGTCTGGAAAACAATTTTCCTTTATTCAACAAAATTGGTTTTTTTTTACTTCATTGGGTTGATTTCAGAAACCATTTTGGTTAAATGCAAAAACTTTCGTTTCAGTTGACCAAATTCGTTTTGCTTTAATCAAAGCTTTTGGTTGAATGGTTTTGTTTATTTTAGAAAATATTTTAACGATTCAACTAAGTTTTTTTGTTGGATCTAAGATTACTTACTCAAGCTGTTGGATTTACCTAAGATTGCGTCATTAAGTTTTTGATAAAACAACAGAATAATTTTATGGTTCAAATAAACAAAGGATCCTGCACAATTTATATTGCAAATAATATATCTGTTCGTGAAATTGTCTCGTCTTGTAATTTTAGTAGTTAAATAAACTAGTAAATAATTCACACAAGATGACACAATTCCATGGTAAGCCATTTTCAATGGAATTTGTCCTTTACGGTTAGAAGAAGTACAATTTTTGTTTAAATCAACCGAAACTTTTTCTTAGATCAGCCTAAACTTTACTTGAAATAACTAAAATATTCTCTTGGATGGAGCAAAATATTTGCTTGAAGTAAGAAAAAGTTTTAATTAAATCAACTAAAATATTTTCTTGGATCTACTAAAATGTTTAGTATAATCAAGCAAATTTTACTAACCAAAAAATTGTATTTATTTAACCAAATATTTTGTTGTCTACATAACAGCCATATTTTATGGTTGATTCAACAAAAATTGTGTTCATTAAACCAAATATTTCTCTTAGCGAACTTTTCTGATGCTTTTGCGAGCATTTATTTCTAGTACAAATGCCACGATTTATTATATCCACGCTGTCGACCCTAATTATTGTATGACGATATGGAACAGTGAAAATATCCCGCAATAAGGCAGTTGCGAGGCTGCGTGTTCGTACGATCAAGAACATGAATCTAATGGCGTCTGAACATTATTATTATAAAATGTCGCGAAAACAAATTATAGGGTAATAACCCACGTTTCTTTCCATGAAACCTTATCGTCGTTTGAGTTGTTTCGTGCTAGCTTTTTTTTGAGATTCAGGAAACATAAAGGAAAACTTTAAACTAACTCGTTACGTTACAGAAACGAGATGTAATGTAAGTAGAGTTATGCAATTTCTAGGAATATATTCCAGCTAACTTATCCTCCTACGAAGTACTTATTAATTTGTTTCTTATACAGCATAGTGTTTTATGCAAAACATTGAATACGTGGTATAGTTTCTAGTCTGATTTTTAAACATGTAATCTATTTCATTGAAATGAACATTTTCTTAGGAGCCTTCTATAAACTACGTTACCAATTTGAAAAATTTGAAAGAATATCGTTGATAGCTCTGAAAAAATAAACTTGATTGATTGTTTGCTTTGTCTTTTTGCTCGCTCTCTTCAGCGCTACAATTTCGAAATTTAAAACATGAAATTTTTCAATTAAGAAAATGAACAATTGTTTAATATTTAGGAATATTTGACTGCTCATTTCCAATCAGTAATTATAATTCAAATATTCAAAACCAGACTAAAAAGTAAACTTTACACGTCACCATTTTAATTGTTCTTTTTAAAGAATTTTAATTAAATTTAATTTTTAGTAAAATTTTTGAAAGAGGGCCCCCAAAAAAAGCCGAACATCCGCTCCTTTTTTGCGCCCTACGTAGCTTTTGAAGGAAAGAACATAAATTGTCGCAACAAAGCTCAAAATAATCGTCAATGATTGCTGTAACCGGGATTGTCATTAGTTTGCCTGAAAACCAAAAACTACCTTTATCAGGGGGTGGAAATATCACCGGTACCATGAAAGTAGGTTAAATAGTGTGTAATAGCTTTCCATCATAACAGTATAATATGTACCTCAATTATACTTACTCATGGTACACGGTTACAGCATGCATTGACGATTATTTTGAGCTTTGTTGCGTCAATTTATGTTCTTTCCTTCAAAAATTACGTTCGGTGCAAGAAAAGGCGCGGATTTTGGGGTTCCTCTTTGATGTATAAATAAATATTGAGCACATATTATTCCTAGGAAAGAATCGAGTAAGTTGAAGGGATATTTACAAGTTTTGAAAAAGATTCAAAAAGAATTTAAAAATTGAAATGTTTTGAAATAGTTTAAACGGAGTTTCTAAGTATTCCCTTCAAAATCCAGCTATTCGTATTGAAATTTCGATGCAAATAGCCCACAGCCTAATTTGAAACAAAATATAGATTTTTGCAGATTTCAAGCAAAAAATGTTAAAGCTTTTTAAGAATTTGAAAAGGCTTCAGAAGAATAAAAAACAGTTTTTTAAGAATCCTAGGAAAAATTAAAATGTTTATTTTGAAAAATTAATTTAATTTTTGTTGAAAATTCATATTTTGGTATTGAAAATTCATCTAAAATATTTATTGATTCAAAATTATTATTATTTTTTAGAAAATTAATTTTCTTGGTTGAATATAAATCCTTTTTGGTTAAAAGTGTAACAGTTTGGTATAAAACTTTTTTATTTACAATCATATTTTCTTGTTAGAAATTCTACTGTTTTGCGGATGACTTGTCTTTTTGGATTAAAAATTCAACAATTCGATTGAAAATTCATATATCTCGATGAATCTTTTTTTTATTTAAAAATTAATTTTTTTTTCTGAAAATGTCACTATTTAATTTTTAGTTGAAAGTTTATTCTTTATAAGTTGAAAATTCATTAGTCCTGTTTGTTGAAAATGCATATTTTGGTTGAGGATTGAACTTTTTTGTTCTGCAATTGTAATCAGGAGTAAGGTAAAAAGGTCGATGAAGGCGTGCATCTAAACCCTCTTCGTAGAAACGGTAGCAAAGAAGCTTCTGTGAAGCAACTCGTTACTTCACAACGAAGCTTTACCGACTCCCGGGGACATTCTAAATGAAGATGACTTCCTACCGAGAATTCATTCTTGTTCATTCTGAATTGATTCATTAAGAGAATTGTTCTCCGGACTGCGAACGAGCTCAGGAGAAACAGACGTTTTCGGACAGACAACTCCTTCACCACTCAGCCTCTTATTCAAATCAACAAGCTTGTTTTGATGTAATAATGAAACGTCGATAAATTATTATTATTATTTTTATATTTCTGGAAGAACTAATGAAGCTGATTTTAAGCTGATCATTGCAGTTAATTCGTAATTTAGAAAATTGCATCTCTGCGTTCATTGTTGTAAAACCTTCCAATAAAAAGTTGTTCTAGGATAACAGGTAAAATTTCAAACTGTTTTCTTACCCGATCGGTAAATGCAGGCTTTTTATTATCAAAGCAATTCAGTTTTCGTCCTCCGTGAAGTGGAGAAAGGGAAAGTATATGGAATCCTCTCTGGAGGAGAAAACGCATTGTCGTCCCTGACATGTAGACACAGAATGGCGTAACATTCTCGAAGCTCGTCGTCGCTATCTATTCCCAATAAATTCCGCGGAGCCATATCCGACAAAGCGTAAAGGTAGCCATTTCGTTTACGGTTCATCGATTTACAATGGGTTCCAGCGTACTGAACCAGAGTTCGAGTCTATTCACATATACACACACATTTAACAAAATTACTAAAGGTGCACCCAAATTGAGATGCTTCCCTGAATTGTTCTTGACTGCTTGATTCTGGCAAATGAAAATCATATTCCGTGTACATATAGAAAAATTATGCTGTAGTAATTGTACTGAACATCTCGCGCATGGATTAGGTTTTAACTTATATATAAAGTTGGACTTAACGAGATAAATAAACCCACCATCACTAGCAGGTTTATAAGATAAACTATTAATATATTTTCTCTTATTAATATATTCTCATTATCCTCATATTCAGCATTCTCTTCTCATAGTACAATCATTCCACTATTGTCTTCCAGCACCAGGCATTCATCAAACTTATCTAATCGAATTAGTGGTATTACGCAACGCGCACATTAAAGCAGTTAGTAGACCACCATGGCACTGCAGCTACACTCCATATTACGAATACAAAACAAGATTCCTGGTTGTGTTATCGTAGCCTGAATTTAATTTACATCTTCACTCTCGGAAATTCAAGTTGGTTAAACTTTATTCAAGCCCTCGCCACTGTTAAATCCACGGAGCTGTTAAGCTGCCGATTGGAGATCTAGGACAAAGGAATCAAATGTAGATCGGGTTTTAGGGACGATGTGTTTCCGCACTTGAACCCCTAATCCGGATCAGTCAAGTCCTATATCAAAATCCTATGTAAATTTCCGATATAAAAAGCCTGATATCGGAATTCTTCTGCAAATTTTCTAGTCAGTCGCATCGAATGCAGTTTTTTACATATTCAGATTGAATAACAGAATCATGTCACATTGTTCAACTGAAAAACGTATTCCGTCTAGTTGTAGTCGATTCCTACCACTGATGCGTGCGGCATTCCCCGACAGTTAGTGGTGTGGGTCTGTCGTGGTCAGACACCAGTCCGTCTCAAGCGTCCGCGCTCGGGTTACTCCATCAATTGTAGTTAGAAAACAGTCAGAATCATTCAAGCTTTTATTCCATAAACGTTCCCTGACTCACATAAAAACCTTTGGTGGATCCCTTAAAATATGTTCATCCACAAATCTCACATAAAAACTCGGCAATTCAGATTTCCGTATTATAGAATTTCGTAGTCGAGAATTTGGATTGCAAACCCATTTTTAAATATTTCCTCTTTCCCCTCTTTCTCACCAGCCAGAAATGAGGTTTCTCCTACTATTTTGGAATTGTACAGAATATGTCCATTTTAGAGCAGTTCCAATTTTTTTGATAGGATGAAAAAAATTACAAAATCGATTTTCCAGACCCTCTGGGCTCGCATATGTATGGCATCCGCAGAAAGTTGTGTGACACTCGAGCAACCCTTTACTTGCGAGCACCATACCTGTGAATGCTAACCGCACACAGAGGGGTGAGAGGAATGAGACGAGCGCTTGTAGTTTATCGGGTATGCATCAGCAACTCGAGTTTGCAATATTATCGTCGCTCGCGTGACGCTCCTGGTTTTCGAAGTTGATGGTAGTGGTGATGGTGGGGCTGGTCGCGCCGCGCCGGGTTGGGTGGGAAGGCGGTGGTGAGCCCGAAGTGGGGAACTCGTTGGTCTCGCCGGCCTGCTTGTCGGTTGTTGGGGCACCCGGCGCGGCGACTCGGCGAGCGTGGAATGGATGTTTGAGGGGCAGAGGAGGATCCTGGCCCTCCGAGCCTCTCAAGCCTCAAGCCCCCAGTAGACGGCAGCACTGCGGCCCGCGCGCATCTCAGTTTGCGTCCGACTCTAAACGCGGCTAAATCCACTTACGACCGATCGTTTACACTTAACCAGTCCCTAAAAGGGACGTCGCTTCAATCTCGAGTTTCCTAGCAGGTGCAGCCGTCGCCACAGACACCCCAAATAAATTGTGCCCCGCCAACCCTGCAAGATTCTCGGTACGCAAAGCCGGTATAGTGACTAGTGTACCAAGTGACACGTCACTTCCTTTTATATTCTCACGCAAACAAGCATAGGGAAAAGAATTCGCTTTTTCAGGAATGTGGTGTTGACGTGAGTGAAGAACCTTTATGGTTTCAGGATGAGCTGATGTTTTTAGGGACATTTAGATGGTGCAGTGGAGCATGATAGGTGGATTGTGATTAACCTTGAGTGGAAGAGCTCGTAAGCCGGGTCTGGGGCTCAACGTTTCCTAGGGTGGGGTAGTCCCTTAGGTGCACACTAACTATTGCAGGAATGATAGATATAAAGAAATGTCGCTGTCAGATTGACTATTAAGCCTTTATAGAGCAGGAGGACGTGATGTTTAGCTGTAGGAGCAGACATCTTTTATGATAATGTTCATCTGTAACTAAATGTTCATAGGCCTCAGTTTGTAAGAAAGTAAGTGGGCAGGCATTGAAATCGTTCTAGAAAATTTATGATAGGTCTGGCCTATCCTGAAATTAAGTGGGTAGACCAGACCTCAATGGCCTGAATGAAAATCAGGCTTGAGTATACATCTAATCGCATAAACCATGATCTTTATAAATGTGTAAAGAATTTTTCTGATACTGAATAAATCTCCTCTGATAATTAGGTACACACAGCTTGTTGGTTCTTACTAACTACCGGTATAATGATGAATAAAATACTAAACCTTCATCATTTCCTTTCCTGGAGAATAAACCTTACGTATACCTTTGTTTGAAAGTTGTGCAGGAACTGATAGTTCACTCATATCTATAACGTGGCTATGGAAGTGTTCAAGTTACTCACTATTAAATAGGTGAATAATTATATTTTGTTCTTCAGTATTGAATTTGATACATCTCTTAGATAATAACACTGTTTTAAGGTACCAATGTCGAATAAGGTCTTGGAAAGATTTCCAGGTTTAGGGATCCCAAATTATACATTTTGACTCATTTGTAATCCAAAAACAAACCTCTAATGGAACTTCGTGATATAGTCAATCAATTTCTGGACTAATATTTAAGTTTCTTGTCAATATGAGTAACTGCCTCGATTTCAATTGCATATTAATTTAATAGTTTCCTCAACTTCACGACAGAACATCATAAATATGCAAATCTAATGATCAGGAATTACGAAGAGCGTTGTCATGACTATTAAGCTTAGTTTGTGTGGAATCAGATAAACCAACTATTTTAAATAGTAAAGATTTCGATTAGATTAGAAATAGTATCGTCTAAAGTTTAAAGAAAGATTTTTTCACAATCAAGAAGTTTTATCTTAAACTATATACTTTGTTTCTGTAAAATGGTATTGGAAAATTTTCCTAGAAGCATTGAGATATCCAGTTGTGGATGGTTAGAAGGTTTGCCAACAGCTTTGTCGGTGCTATATTCGTGCCAGTTAAATTATTCCACGTCGATTCCACATTCTTGAATATCGATTCTTGTGTATCGAGGATGATCCTGCATTGCTAAAATGTTTGCAGTTTGATTTGGAGTACGGATCGATTGGGAATTGAGGATAGACGAAGCAGATTAAGACTGATCACCATTTATCAGAGTACGGATGAAGCAACGCGTGTGTTTGATATTTTCAGTAGTAAACAAAAGTGTGGTGACAAGTCAGTGATATTCAGGGTGACCAATGACTCTTCCTGGATAATCTGGGAATTAGCTAACCACTTTCGTCGAGTACCACAAAAGTAAGTTTTTGGTTATTTGAGTATGTGCAGAGTCGCTTGAGAGGATCTGCAGAATAGCGATTGAGCGAATGAATAAATGCGATATTCAAACGGGGGAGAAGTGATGGAATGGGAAAGATTCGAGTTGGGATCTATTATGCGGTGAAGGAAAGAGGAGAGAAGGAGGCGGTTATGTATAAATGAATACATGTATATATGTATATATGTGTGTGTGCACGCAGAAATTGAAGGGGTAGTAGGGAGCGTAAATGAATTTCGCTGGCAGTCGGATAACCCGTGGGATCGATAGTGGTTTCCGCCGCTTTGCTGGAATACGCATCTTTGCTTTTGTGTACAGAAACTCGTTCTTCAAGAAGCTTTAATCGCATTGGAATAAAAATAAACATTGTTCAGAAACTGAGGAAGAATAAATTCTCGGCGGCAACTTATCGAGTGAGAAATATAATGAAAACATTGATTTATTCTTGTTTGATCTTTTTCATGATTTCTCTTACGGATTAATTAATATGTTAGACTGGCTTGACTACTATTAGGTATTTGTCTTACATCATTATTGATGACAGGACCTTGATTTTACCTATTACTACACAGAATCGTTATGTGACTCGTCATTTATGAATGTTATGTATATTTAAAGATACAAATTATATAAATCTTTTTTTTTTTTATTTCATGATAATTTATTTATTTAGCTTCAATGTTCCCAGTATTTGAGGATATAAAGTTGGATTTGCTTCTGTTTTAAAGATACTAATATTTATGGGAAGAACA
This sequence comes from Belonocnema kinseyi, assembly GCF_010883055.1. NCBI lineage: Eukaryota > Metazoa > Arthropoda > Insecta > Hymenoptera > Cynipidae > Belonocnema > Belonocnema kinseyi. The sequence goes on from NC_046658.1 coordinate 103,641,548, forward strand.
TACGACCTACTTTTGCATTTTTACCCGTTAAAATGAATTTGGCTTCTGTGCCTCGCGACATGTTACGAACACTCTTTCACGTAATTAATGTGTGTCTTCACTTATCTCCCCGGTACCTTCTTCAGAAACTCCGATACGTAGTCGAAAATTATTCAGAAGCACGGAAATCGCTTTGTCCAGTCAGTCTGCTTATTTACGAGAACTACTTATCATAACATATAAATGCATGCCAAATAAACACCAGAAAAGTAAAGTGCCGTGAATACATTGGCTTCTCCAAAACCACTTTTCTCTAGAAATATCCTACAACTAGCAAATCACTAGAAAAGTAATATTGTGAAGTAGCATTTTATTTAAACATTTGATCTATTTTCTATTTATTTTTCGAGCTTGAATTTTAATATTTACGGATTAACTTTTAAAGAACCCTTTAGTGATATCGAAATTGTGAAAAAGGTCAAGTGTGTCATATTTCATGCGTCTCAGCTTTAAATTTGGCGGCGGCATGAGTTTTGTTGAAATTCTTTTTCTCGACTCATTACGCGATAAAACGGTTGAGGTCGCTAGACCGGTTTTTGGCCGAGCATTTCAAGGTCAAGCAGGCAACAATTCGATTACCGCATAGGGTCCGCTTTTTTTCACGAACACACTCTCATTTTTCGCTCGGCTCTTTTAGCTTAGATCGTATCTTCCCACGTCGAACCCTTCGAAATTTCATTTTCACTGCCGCCAATCTTGACCTTGTCACGTCGACCGACATTCGTTCCGTGAATCTCGAGGCGTCGAAATGGCGGCAACATCTGAGGAAACTTAAGCAGAAGAATCATCAAACTGTAGATTCTCACAAGACGTATACTTGATAAAGTTGATTTTGCCAAGCCTGGTGGAGATAGGGAGACGGACGGACGGTGGACGGTGGGTAGAGGCTATATGCGTAAGGATTAAGCCGCGACTCAACCGGTATTTCAAACCGGTTGGCAACCGCGACTGGCTTACTTGTGGGGAAAAAAGGCGACAAAAATTGGTAAACAAGCATGGCCATTTTCAGGTCGCTTCGCTTATCGTCCCGTAATTCAATGCGTGGGATGCGTGTGCAATTTGCATTCACTCACACATACATATTATGCGATAAATATCACGTGCATATACATAACATGAGTCCATAAAAGCCCCGTATAGATTTCGATTTGTATAGAGCGGCATATAGAGACCGCATAATTATTTTTTTTGCCAGTACGTATGCAAAGTGAGAAAATTTTTTAGGCTCTCAGGGTCTTAGTCAAGGTTTCTTAATTCATTTTTGAGGACCCGAAAAAAATTTGTCCTTTTATAGATAAAATTTCCTTAAAATTATAATGTAGGGCAAAGAGAGGAGCTCAATTTCATATCATCAATGATTCAATACTGAGTCATAGAATATAAGATACCTATGATTAAAATATTTTATGTTCCACATACAGGCACATGGATTGCTTTTAAGCTGCAGTGGAAGCATTAATTAAATTAGCATATGCCGGAAAAAAGATGTTACTGTCCATACGCTATACACAGCTGTCCCTGTCGAGAACTTGACTCGATTAACTCGAAACGATTTACAATCGGCAGTTAATGATAATAGACTAGAGCATTAGTCGCCTATCTGTGACACGGCTGGGTACAGTTGTTTTACTAACAGTAAGGCAGAACTTAATTCTTTATTACACTCAATTTTTTCCTCGAATTTTTCAATTTTATCTCGCAATGTTGAATATAATTATAAAGAAGTACAGTGCTCTCCCTTTCGGGATTTTTTGGCCCTAAATTTCAAGGGCCTTTCAAATCGAATCGTTAACGAGAGACAGATGAGACAGATTCAAAAAAAATTTCTTGCATGTTTTTATCGCTATTTTATGCTTGGCTTCTATTTATTTTCATTTTACCCCTTCGTCATCTGAAATGAATTTTATTTTAATTTGTAAGTTAAGTTTATTAATTTAAAAATAGAAAGAAGTAGTTTATTGTTTTAGTAAAGTGGGATCAATATAAACTCATTATGTGTTATTAACTTCCTGCCAAGTCTTTAAAGTATTATAGATCTACTTAACTGATACTTACGACTTTATATTTAAATAATTCGTGGATTCTAAATTTACCGTTCCAAAGTTCAGAAAATTTAAATTAGCACCTTATACAATTTAACCCAATCTCAGGATAAAAAAATGACCCTTATAATAATAATAATACCTTAGCGGCTAAACTTTTTTTTAGGAATTTGTTGAGAAACTGAGAAACCATAGAAGGACAGAACACAGGTTGATCGCTGCTGGAGTATGTGTTCATCATCATGATACCTTAATTACTTCTTTCTAATTCAGATGTAGAGACTTGAATATAAAATGTTCTATAAAATGTTTAAACGAAAGACAATATGAAACATTTGTTATATTTTCTTCATGATCTCATGCATGTACCTAGAGCAATGGCTTATATTCTTACTCCAGATTTCTGGGTGTTGGTGCATTTTATGTGAGGGCACCTACCTTTCTTACATCCAACCCGTCCCCTCCCTGCCTCACATACATACGCATAAAGTTCTATGTGTACAAGAGGAATGTGCCGGCCTAGGTGAATACTTGGCCATGTGCCAGAGACTTTAACCTCAATTTGCAATAAAACACATACGGAACATCGCCTCGGATTCTTCTTTCTACATGAACGAAACTGTTTGCTCGTGGTATTTCGAGAAGAACGGGGCGCAGAGCAAACGCCACTCCGTGCTCGTTTTAGAGAAGGGAACACAGAAGAGACTCAAGGAATTAATTCTGCTAGATCTGCAGTTTAAACAGAAAACTTCTCCGTAGTGTCTGCTTGATCCACGGTTTCTCTTTCTATTCAGATAATGTCCGTCCTCATGTGCTTTTCTGTTCCATCCAGTTCCACCGCACCTCATTATGAGATACCTCTCGTGATTTAATTTTCTTTGTACAGATTACGTGCTCTAAAAGAGGAAGAATGTGGTTTTGTTGGAAAATAAATGGGGCAATAAGAGTTGGTATATATTTGGGTCACGTGGGTCTTGAAATAGTAAACATTCGTTTTTGCGGGATTCAAGTTTCTACTTAAATTTTCTTTGCTAATTGAGAGACAGTTCTTCATTCCTAACAATGTGGGCAAGTTGGGCCCTACTTGTCCACAATTTCCGGGCTGTGATTTACTTTTTTTTCTCGAGTGGTTCAAGGATTCTGATGTTGCTCTTCTTGCATCGCACGCACAATTTCATACGCATACACCTTTTTGTATCAAAAAGTGACACTTTGAGATTTAGTGTGGCTGTTTTGCATATATTGCGCATGTACTTGTCGCATTTGCAAACTACATTGCATCACATTACGTACCGACCGATATGCGAAGGTTCAGCATTATTTATCTCTGACCGTCTAACCGTAGAGCGCGTCGCGTTTATCTGCGGTAATAAATGTTCGGCTTAAACAAAGCCCTGAACCTTTTACGAGTAGCAACAAGGAGAAGCGTCGAGACTCCAGACAGCCGGTTCGACTTTGCGATTATCTCAGTCTCAGTCGAGCACGACTCGGAAAACGGAATGAAAGAGAAAGGAAGAGCCTGAAATGCTCAGCAAACTTATCTCGACGAGATGTAGAAGAAACGGGAACAAAATGTGTGTCATGCAACCTCGTCTAGCAAAGCCAGTTTCACTGGGAAAAACTTTAATGCTGTGGTTATTGAAAACATAAACATTATTTTGTTCCTGGTTATGAAATTGTTCGTGGGCCAGTAATTGCGAATTGCAACGCTTTCTTCGCTCGGGGAATTTATACTTAATGTTGTTGGAGAATAAGAGCATTTTTTCAAGCGATACTGGTTTCAGTATTAACGAGTTTATTTCTTTTTTGTTTTCAGTATTTATCTTTATATACTGACAAGTTATTTTGATAATATCCAAATGGCAAATTATTATGATAATAACAAAGTTTATTACTTTGAACTTTTAAGCTATGTGGAGGACCGAAATCTCTTTCAAATTATAATGTACGGTTACAAAGAGGCTCTTGCTTCGTCTAACCGAAACTTTCCTTTTCTACTGGATGATATCTACTGAAATTTAGAAACGTTTAATTTGATTTTTTCTAATTTTTTCTAATTTTTTAATTTTTAGTGAATGTACAATAATTATTTCACTAAAATATGTTTTTTATTTATTCCAGCCCCGACCTGGTCGTAGGCCAAGAGGACGTCCAGGAAATGCAACCCAATTGCCTTCTCTGAGAACCCCGAGCACAGTTTCCCAGCAACTAGAAAAAGGTAGGTTTCTCATCGCAGATCTTTAGACTTTATGATGTAGCTCATAAAATAAGATCTTAAAACTTTATGAAGCACCATCTTGCAACCTGTCAGAAGGCGTAGCAACTTTAACAGCTGTTAATATTATAGTGGTGTTCCGTATGAAATTTACATAACATTGTATTTTGAACAATGTTCCTAGTATACCTTTTATTAATTTTAACAAAGAGAGGTCTTATACTATATATTTATTTAATTTTTCTATATAATACCTGACACGTAGGGATTAGAACTTTTATATTTGGCACAAGTTTAGAAGGTTTTCATAAGGGTACAGATTCGATACAATTGAGTAATGCTCGTTAATCAGAATTAAAACACGAGAATACTGAACATAGACCAGGCTCTATTGTTACAGCAGAATAGCGTTGATAATTAACCGAGGAAATCCACGAGTTTGTATTGACGACTGTGTCATTGACCAATGGTGACAAGGCAACTAACTGCAATCCCACGCAAAACCATTAATCTTTATCGGCCAATAAAGGCTTATCCAGCCTGCGATTTCCCATAGGTAGTGGCTCGTGATTCACCACCCCCGCTTCGACACCATCATAGTTTTAAATAAATTGTTTTACGAAACCAATTGCACGGCAATCCTTCCCTCCGATAGAATTACTGCTAGAGATATAGGATAAAAAAGAGAAAACTTGACTTGATTAATGACTCTAGGTTGGGCAAAGCTATGGTTTTTGTTCGGACAACGAATTAATGCTACTGGATCATCAATTATATATAAGTTTGAATCGGGAAATATTATTTAATAAGATTAAAAGCGTCTATGTAAAATGACAAGCTTGAAATTAACTTTAGTTTCAAACTATTGATCAATGATAATGACTAGAGATTTAAGATAAGTATGTAGTTTGTACCAAAAGAAGAAGAAAAAAACGATAACAGAGTGTACTCCCTTTTGCAGTGGTTTTCTCGTTGTACCTCATTCTTTCGTGTGTACAAGACATTCTGAATTAGCCTCGGAAAAAGAAAAGAGTGATTGATGAAGCTCAAGTGAACGGGGTCATTGAGGTCGATGGGCGCTGGAATCGATGAACCTGTCGAAAGTAGTTAGGTCGAACGAGCTTCGTTCTAACTTCCGTGACAAGTCAGCTTTAAAGTATTTGGCTTCGTTCATTCATGAACTCGGTCTACATCCAACTCGATTTAGCCGTAGCCAATGGCTGGAGAACCCGTCGCGCCCGGCGGGTCTTTAGAATCAAGAGCATTGCAAATAAACACTTGCAAAAAAGGAGCCGACTCTAGAGTGAGATGATGAGTAGGACACTGGCGAAAAATCAAGCGGTGGAAGAGAAAAACTTTCCGAAGGTTGATGAATACTGTTGAAGGAGTGGAGAGGAGTACAAGAAGAAGGACGAATCTGGAATAAGAAGAGTGGAAATAAAATAAGAGAGGGTGACGTCATATTAGGCGGCGTCCAGCAAAAGGAAGAACGAGATGGATGAAAAAGGGAGAAGTGCTAGCGCCGAGGAATAAATGGTTCGAGGAACTACGAGAGGAACAGGTCCACAAACAAAAGAGTTGTTGGCGGCTCAGCCACAGCTAAGGAAGTAGAACTTTAGAAGACTGGGAAGGATGCAGAGAGAGAGAGAGAGAGATATGGTAAAAGGAGGATGGAGGACCCATTCGCTGAGTCAGGAAAGCAGAGAATCAGCCAGTCCTGCCGATAGCGATAGTGTTGGTAATGCTGTGTTGGGATCGGATAGAGGATATGGCCCTCGAGTCTTTGTCCTCCTTGGAACTCGCTTAATCTCCTCGACCCTCCTTAAATCGCGAGACCATGCTATCTTGCTTTTTTTTGTGACTCTACCTCCACTCCAATAATGGCACCATGTTTATCGAGCTCCAACCTTTTATTCTTTTCCCCAACTTTAATTCTCCTCTTCTAATATCCCGCTTCAATTTTCCTACTTACGCAGCTCAACTTCTTTCATAATGTAATCAAAAGTCTATCGATTTTACAATTCAGTAAACGGATTATAATTTTTTATTAAAGGTTTCAGTAGTTTAGAGACTGGTCGAATACTATTTAGTATGATTGGGTACATAAGATAAAAGTAGTATAAAAAACGCCATTATAAAGGATCTCCATGATACCTAAGTAGACTATCAGTAGCCGAATAATTTGAATGAATTCAAAGTTAATTTGCGGAAGTAAAGGTCACTTTTGACGCATTCCAAGCAAGATTTTCGAAAGTGAACACGCGAAAAGCTCACCAGATTCGCGACAGCCGTCAACAATGAATCGAGAGCTTGGTCTTCAAGGTGGAAATAAAGCTGGCCCGGAGCCACCATGTAAATCTGCTTCTTCCTTCCTCTCTCCTCTTCTCTTTTTATCTCTTCACATCGCCAGAAAGACTTTCTCATTCTCGTCATGCTCATCCAAGCCATGACAAAGTAAGTCGTAGCAAAGTTGATGTTGGTCCCGTGAAGTCCGTTGCGTCACGAGGCAAATATAACATCAAACCGCCTCTTGTCATCTCTTTGATCCCTTTTCCATTTTTCCGGTATGGACTTTCCTCCCACTCGTTTCTTTTCTTGCCATTCTTCTCTCTTTGCTTATTCCTCGTTTTAATTACCCTCCACTTTTCAGGTTTGCCTTTGAGGGCATGGGCAAGGGCATGGGAACCGGGTGGAAAGTCGATTTTTTCTCCTGGTTTCGTCTCCGGATGGAAAAAGCACTTTTCACACACTTTACATTTACAAAAATACACTCAATGGGTGTGGTTTGTACAAAAAAAAACTTATTTCCTCTGAACGACACAGAGTTGAAGTTTGGTTCTTGCTTTGAAATTTGCACTACAAATACATTATGCTCTTTCAAACGGAAAAGAAGATTATGAATCAAGTTTAGCAAAGAACATACTGCAAAAAGGTTTGGCTGGAACATCGTAATCGACTCTCATTAAATATATCCAGTCAATTAAACAAGGTAAAGTAACTGGTTTGAGAAAAGACTCCTCAGAAGTCGACTTCGTGCAGTTCCCTTCTCATTCCTAATTTTCCTAAATTTCACTCTTCACTTTTCTTTTCTCTCGACGCATAACAAAATAACGAGACGACCGTTATTAAGTCTTTGAAGTAGTTTTCAACCAACAACATCATGGTCGTCGTTTTCGTCTCTCGTCGGTATAATTCCTTGCTTCCTGCGTGTGCTATCCCGGCGCAAACTCTCGGCTTCTCTGGCTCACCAAAACCATCCTGACTCCCCTTATTCACTCTTATGTATATGTTGCAAAAATAAACGCCTTGCATACACTCGTGTCGGGTGACACATTGCTGAAAATATCTGGCAAGCACTCAAAACGATGCCCCGACGATATTTCGCACTCATTACTGCTCCAGAGTTTTTAGACATCTATTCATGTTTTGCTTGGCAGTTCTTTTTATTTTTTAACTCAACGTCAAATAAATCAAATTTGACTTAAATTCAATATCACAATTAGTTTTCAACGCTGCAGATGACCTTGAAAATGTTTAAAGTTTCCTGTTTCTTATAGTATATTCGTCATAATTATTCATTTATGTAATGTAAGTATACTAAAGTATGTAATCAGATTATTATTTATAACATTAATTTCGACAGCTAGTAGTTATTAGCAAAATTCAGACGATGGTCTATTAAATTGCACCCTCGAATGAGATACCGATTAGGAGCTCCTGTATGGATCACTGTGCTAATTACCCAGAAACAAGGCCATTGTTGCGATGCGCCTGATCCTAATTCCTAACAAATTTGCTATGAAAACACCCTGACGAGGCTCTCTGCTGACGAAGGATTGGTTGTGCTTATTCGTTGCACACATTAGCACCAATTGGCACTAGGCCAATTGAACTGGAGCTGATACCGTCTCGACTGTGGAATCCTGTCCCTCAGTTTATCCATCTCCATTCTTCTTTGTAACTGCTTTCCTTCTAAGTTACATATTTTCTTATTTTTTGCCGTCTATTAATTTCCTCATCCCTTTATTTCTGGAAGTCCACCCGGTCGACTGCTACAAACTCATACCTTTTATTTTCTCTCGTGCACGAACACGAATATTACACTTTCGCTACCACTTTAATTCCCTCTTCTTTTACTCGGATTCATTCATATGCTAATTTTCCGATATCGGGTGCTTGAACTTCTGCAGTGGACTTATGCATAAAACAATTTTTTTATACAAAGTAAAACAAAAAACTGATCATTTTAATAGAGATCGTGCACAAATTACTTAAAGTTTTTGCTTTAATTGATTTACGGGTCATGCAAAAATAACGTAAGATGATTTGAAGAGAGGGGAGTAAATCTGACTAATTCTTATGAATTAACAAAGTAGTTCAACTTTCAGCTGAATAGTTGAATTTTAAAGCAAAAAAATGAACAAACAAGCAAAATGAACAAAAAACGAATTTTGAACAAAATAGTTGAATCAATTGCATTTTTAATTTAAAACATTAATTTTAACAAAAAGAAATTCATCTTTAAATCAAAAACAGAAATTTTCAACAAGAGTTGAATTTTCAACGAAGAAATATTTTTCAGGCAATATAGAATAAAATCTCCGCCAAAGCATTACATTTTCAAGCCAGAAAGATGAGCTTTTTATAAACCAGTAGAATTTTCAATCAAATCATTGAATTTTCAACACAGAAGATTAACTTTCTGTTGAAAAATACGAATTATCAACAAAATACATAAATTTTTTATCGAATAGTTGAATTTTCAATCAAGAAGTTCGATTTTCAGCCAAAAGTTGAATAGTTAAATTTTAAATAAAAAAATTTATAATATGAGAGTTTCAAGTTGCATGCGCTACTGGTGGTCACTGTGCTAACTAAAAAATATGGCCGCCGATATTTTGCTTTTAAATAAAGCAAAATTGACATCATTTTCAACAGTGAGCATATAAAGCCTTGTGATTAAGATTTTGTTCACGAAGATGAAATTTCCGATCTCTCCTATAAAAAAAATAGAAACAAATAAAGGTAATAATTTAGAATCACGGCTTTTCTGAATTTCATCATTTTACTTGCAATTTTTATTTTAATAACTTTAGTTGTTCATTAAAAACAAGAATCATTCGGGGGAAGCGAAAACATTATGGTTTTTATACATGTTTTATCTATAATAAAGTGTCATTTTTCAAAGGTTAAATTGTCGAGAAACCTTCGGAAAGGTGGTTGGAGGTGACAACTAACTCTCCCCCACTTTGCTTGAGTAATAACAATGAGAATTTCGTGTATTTACTCCTAAATTCCAGTGTAAATAACAGAAACAGCTTCCTTTTCCCAGCTGGTTTTGAGGTTACGTGTAACGAACCAAGAGAAATTTAACCTTTACTTCAATCCCACCCGATCGCTTTTCCAAGTTTAAAACAGGCCTTGAAAACGAAAAAATATATTTAAAAAATAGTTTTCTCGCTTTCCCGACTGTTCTTATTTTTAATGACCAATTAAAGGTATTTCGGTAAGAATTGCAAATGAAATTATAGAATTCAGAAAACCCATGATCCTACAGTATTACTCAAATGAACTTTATTGACAATGAGGTAAATGTATAAATATAAAATTTTAGTCACAAAAATTACTCACCTGTTACAGTACAGCAGGACAGCTACTGTATGTTTACACGATTGACTGGTACCGGTTTTGTACGAACATGTCATTTTGTCAGTAGACATGGAATATTCTACATTCGAGTCACTATTACAGTTATTCCTCATTTTTAATCTGACAGTTATCGTATGTGGGTCTTTTGTTAAGGCACTAGTTTGAAGGTATAAAGCATACAAATCAATGCTTTCCCCCTTTTTGGCACTCACACCGCACATGATTATCATGCCAGAATTAATCACTCGCTGACCTATCATGTTCCTGGATGACGGCGTAGCTTTCGTGAACTCGCACAGAGTATCTAACCGCAGTGACAAAATTTTTCACGTCCTTAATTATTAATAATACCTTGTTTTTCTCCGACTCCCATTCAAAACCATACTGATGTGTATACTCAAGCGGCCATGTTTTTTGAGCGACACGAGCACTCTCCGTCCCGCGGCGTTATTTTTCTTTCCCAATAAATTTTGTAACACAAAAGTTTGTTTTAACTAAACAGTTCCATTTTTAATAAATTATTTTAATTTTCAACTACACAGAAATTGATTTTCTGTCAAAAAGTAAAAATACGAACTTTCTACAACAACATTAATTTTGAACCAAATATTGAAATTTTCAATAAAAAACCATGAATTTTCAAAAATATAAACGAAAATTCTAAAACAAAGGATGAATTTCCAAATAAAAATGATACGTTTTTAACGAGCTGGTTCAATTTTAAATTAAAAAGTATAACACTGTAACAAAATTGTTGAATTTTAAACGAAATAATTAAATTTAAAAAACAATTAATTTGTAACTAAAAAATCATTATAGGAGAGTTTTCAACCAAAAAAAGTTGGATTTTTTTATGGGGCTCTATTAAATCAATTCACTTTTGAGTTGAATTTTGATAATTTACTGAATAAAATAAAAGTTTGAATAAACATTGAAGTTCATTTTTAATACTTTTAAAATATTAGTACCTTAAATAGGGGAAGGGGGTGAACATTTCGGAAAAACGCTTTACGTAATTTTCGGATGACACCTTATTTGATTATTCATACACTGGTAGAAAAATCTGTATGAGATTTAATATACATGTGTGTGAAGCAAATATGCACTACCGCTATTGAAATGTAAAATACATTGGTGTAGTGAATTTAATATACATGTGTATTAAATTTAATATACATGTCAGTACAGCAATGTGCGTAACAACTCAACCTGCTTTCATTTCTTTAAATCTTGTCAAATATTCTCAATTAAATTAATAATCTAGAATTCGTCGACTCAGTTATTATTTATAATGAAAGTGCAATGTACGGGTACATTTTTTTCCTAAATTCGTTCTAAATGGTCCAAATTTAAGTCGAATACAGTCAATTGTAGGTTAAGTCTCTTATTTATTTGCTTGATTGAACTTTTCGACTTGAAATCCAATTTTATTTTTGGTTAACAGAAAGAGGGTATCATGTTTTTGTATTTAGAATCGAAAATTACAGTTTAACTTATTTTGTCAAAAATGAAATTATATGATTTTTCTCGCAAGTGATCAACATGAATGTATATGAAATTTCATATACACGCTCTTAATGGCGATTGCATATGCTTAGTATATTAATTTTCATACAAATGGGTATATTAAAGTTAATATTATTTTTAACCGTGTATAGTATTATTTCTTGCAGTTCTGATTATTACTTTACATATCGATACTATGTAAAGAACTTCGGGATGTAAAACTTCTTAATTTAGCGCCTGGGAAACATTAAATTAGTATTGGTAAGGAAAAACCTTATTTGATTCTATCAAATAAGCATTTTTCCTTACCAATACTAATATCGATACTAATATTACTAGGAGATTATTCATATTATTAGGTAAATTACAAGTAATACAACCATTGGGAGAGACGAGTAACCTTATTAATGAGTGTGTGTGTTGTTAGTGCGAGCCTAAAACGATTACTGAAAACATACACAAATTAATAAAATATCTCTCCCCCCTTATTCATACGATATTTTATGTAGAAAATGTATGAATATGACCAATTTTTTTATGTCTGTGGATAGGTATGTAATGGCCATGAATTTCTATGCCGTGAAAAATTATTACGTCAGAGATTTATAACGGCCATTAAATATAAGCTCACAGGTATATAATGGCCACTTCATGCGTATGATCTGGAAATAGGAACTTCAGGTTCGCTCCATAGGCCTGAGAAATAACCGTAATCATGCATGTGTTATATAAAAGACTTTACGCAATTTATTCACTTTACATCTAACTATAAACAATTTTCGGAAGCCAAAAAGTCGCAGTTTTGTTATATTTGTGAAGCAAGGTTAATTATTTGTAACAATTCAATTCGACATACTAAATGTATTAAGTTCTTTTGTTAAACTTATGAAGGAAACTTTTCCTATAAGAATATTTCGCTCCTTTGAAAATAAGTTTGAAAGAAACTTTTGATGGTGAGAGAAGCTCTTTGGAAAGTTTCGAAAAGTTAAAAAGCACATCCATCTACGGGGGCATTGTTCACGAACAACGTGCAACGTGGCACGAATGCTCGACCAAATTCTCGTGTTTTCGTTTAACGGACATGGATGAGCTTTTATCTTGTCAGGGATGATTTACGATCGCAAGCCACTCCCTTCCACAAGTAGCAAAGCGCTCGCTTGCATGAAAGCCTAGCTGTGAGCTGTAAGTGTCGTTTCGAAATGTGCTATGCATATGCATTACGGACACGCACGCAGTCTCTTGGTACCCTTGATACTCACTCTAAACGGCAGATTAAAGCACTTTCGTCCACCACGTGGGCGTTTCATGGTATTTTCTAATATATGTGCATTTTACAGCCTTTCTCATGAACAATGTGTGCAAATTGTATTAAAACTGTCAGGAATACTCGGCCACGCGTGATTCACTGATGTCACGTGTGCTATCTAAACCCGGGTATCCGCACCATGGTACATTTTTGCATATAAGTGGAGGATAAATTAAAATTTTACTTGCGGCCTCTGAACCGTCGCGTTATTTAGCTCAATTCTAAGCAAATCGTGTGCTTGGAATTTATTTAGGATTTTTTTGGTAAAAATAATCGTCTTCAAAGTATGCATACGTTATGCGCGCACACACAGGATACCTGGACATCTACCATAAAAAAATCAACTTTGAGTGGATCATTAATTCCTTATCAAATCATTTGAATCATGCACATGCAATGTGCTCATTAATAATAGAATCAATGTTAATGTAATGATTATTCGTTGCATTCTGTGTGACAACCCAACGTGTCATATGTATTGGGTTGCGGTTTTGGTATTTTGTGTTTTTTGAAAACTTTTGTGCCTTTGGAACTTACTTTTGATATTTATTTATTCAATTGAACGAAAAGGAAATAATTTGAATTGCATAATTATTTTGAATGTGCAGTTTCGTTAATTATAATGAATGATAAGTGCATTCATATTTGCCAAATGTAGAAGTTTCTGGAAATTTGTGCAATCGATCATATCTTCTAGCGCCCGAATAAGATTTATGCCAATTTTTATATGAATGTAAATTATTAATTTGATTGATTGGATTCGACACCCTTTAGCTTGTCCTGCTTTAATTATGGAAAGTTCTTAATTTTTGTTGGTTATTATTATCTTCATTTCTAATAAAACTTTCTAATCGCCTACTTTTTCTTTTGTTTCAGGTAAGTTCCATTGATGATTCTACTTATTTTTTTCCGGAGAATATAGGTAAAAAAGTAAATTTCTACATAATGTCCTGCCTACAAAGTTTTTAAATAACAAGCTGAATCATACCCGTCATTTGACCAAAATAACTTCTATCCAGTATTAAATACGATTAGAATAATCGCATTTTCTCCTTTATTTTCGGAGGTAATTCCTGAGTTCAGTGAACTTACATGACATACGAAGGGAAATCGAATTAAATCCTGCGATTTCGGTCCACAGCCAATCGCCTAAATCAGATTTTCTTTAATGAGACGTAAAATCGATATTGAACCAGAGTGAAATAATGTGTTTAAATGTTAAGTGTGACAGTTTTATCCAAAACAGTGAATTTAATTTCTACCTCCGCGGTGTAGAGTATATTCATATTCACATATTTCATTCGCGATACGTCAGTCGCTTGTTGAGCGACGTGCTGTAGTAAACGTTGCGATCGAGAAGCTGCACTGAGAATAACTTAATTTAGTTAGCTGACATCCGCTGAATTACTTTGGACTCGACATTTGATTTAGTATAATGAGCCGCTAGCAGACAGCTTACGTTACATGTCGGTTTACGTATACATTTCCAAACAAAATTCCCTGTCAGGAAGTCTCTCGCTCTCGGCCGATATCTCTCCATCCTCCTCGGATTATTCAGTTGTCTTCCAAGAATCCTCGGAATCTGATTTAAAGCTAAAATGCTCCGCCGATAATCCTCACGCTCATGCAACCTTAAGGAGGGTCCCAGTATAATGTAAACGAAACACGCATGTAACCGGTACCCAGCAACATAGACCCTATTGTTCGTGAGGCAGTAAAATGAAACGCTCGTAAAACGAGCGAGGGTTCTTGCTGCACCTCCCACGAGGCGAGATTCTATATCAAAGTGCAAATCGTGCCACGATCAGAAGTATTCGAATGTCGATCCAAAGCGACTGTCGACACGAGGCAATTCAGACTTTGTGGCATTGCGTAAGCCGTCCAGATTTGAAAGAACTCAGTGGCGAATAAAAAATTTCAAACTTAAAAAAACTTTAATAGACTTAGCAACTTGGTCAAAATTACTGTTATACGAAAAGAATTTATATAAAGTAAACTAAAAATTTTATTTAAACCAACTAAACGTTTACCTAATCTAAGGATGAACAGATACCTTGAATTTAATATATTCTAGATTCGTTCATACGCCTCAAGAAATTTTTTTCCGTGTGTCAATTGGTTGAATAGAGATTGCGTGTTTCCCAAAGGCACGTATCATATTGGCGGCTGATTGCGAACCAGTGATAGGGTTCGTGAAATAATGTGTATTACAAGCATCCTCTGTAATATACTTGCAGAAAGCATTCCCTTACGTATAATCATGCTGAGTTCAGTATGTCTACAGAACGGACATGAGAGTTCTTAGCGAAAACTTCCTAGATGGAGTACCAACTAATAGAGGAGCGGACCGTGTACTTATTTGTGCACGGCTAACAGTCCCGGCTCAGTTAGTTTATAGTTAGTTAGGTAGGTAGGTAGGTAGGTAGGTGATCAAGTTCAGAACTCGGATAATTATTGTTGCGAACAGCTCACCTAACTCGAACCAGACTCTGTGCAGCGCCGACATCGTTATCGGCGACCAAACGTTCGCTCAGAACAACGGGATCCACATACCCACTTTTGTCGTCTTTCCTTTCCCGGACCAACTTTTACGTTGCCCCTTTCCCAGCTTCTCACCTGCCGATACTTACCTTCCTTTCCTCACTGCTGATCCATTTTGGATCTGCATTTTTTCTGGCTTTGCATTTTATGTGTTCATATTCATTATCTCTTATTCATTTACGCACACGGAAGTGCCAATTATTCCTTTTACGTCTTTACTATTTCTGATTTAGAACGATCTTAAATGAATTTTACGCAATCTGTGAATGACATTCTCGTTAGATGTCTCTAATGACTAATCTTGAGGTTTTTTTTTTCAATCTTGACATCCTCAAATCTTAAGATTTCGAATGGATATACTTGCATGAGGATCGTGACTAATCTATTGACAAGATGAAGAAAAAAAAGGAATTTCTCTTTATCAATCTTGGATTCTCTCTTTTGGTGCCTTCCGGCACTATAGCAACGTCAATTCAATTCCATCAATGAATTCCGCACAGGAACAGCGAAGTCCTTTGTTCTTTCGAGATAAACTTCATCGCCAAGTGCAGCTTTCATCGACGTTGACGATGCGATGGAAGTTTACGATGAGAGCCGCGGCCATTGGCGGTCGTTTCTATCAGAGAAAAGGAAGACAGAAAGCCATAAAGACGAGACGATCGTCCAGTTGCGGTGATTAGCGATGCTTGTCCTAGGTCGGCAACGTGGTAGACAACCAGGAAACGAAAGTTCCTCGGGCTTTGAGCCAGGCGTCTCGGTGACGGCCAACATTTCCAAATGATTCTGAACGCGTGCATAAATCCACACCACACAATTTCAACGAGTCTATGCAAACATTTTAACGGGCTTTGGATGTCAAGGCAGCAGTTTATATCACATTTTCATCGGAAAATGTTAAGTAGATAGTTTACGTCTATTTCGGTTCTTTATCTCTGCACTACTTTTAGTACTTACAGTTTCACAGCCAAGACGGTCTACTGTTGTTATATAACATTTTCTAGTTTGGGGAAATGCTTCCAATGCAAAAGTGTTATAAAACTTCAAAATTACAACCCTGGTGACTCTTCAGTATTAATTATTTACATATCAAACCTTTTCTTTCATCAGTAAGGGTGTCTAGTTTTTGGAAAGCTACAAACACAGCACTCTACCGTCCGTGCTACCCAGCGGAATAGTACTCTTTTGCAAACTTGGATATTTGCAAGGACTGGAAAACAAACAATATTTATAATAAACTCGCGAAATTATATACAAATTCCAAGTGGATTGTGCAAAAAAATTGATAAATACTTCATGGCTTCCTACTGTGATGAATTATAGGTAGAAAAAACCAGAAACTGTGAGGGCATTTTTCCAGGATTTGAGTGGATAACCTGTCAGTAGTTCGAGGTATAAAAAGTAACTGGAAATCACTTTGAGGGGGTTGCAACATTTTAGTCTCAAGAGATACGAAACAAGTGTAGTGAGAGGACAAGTAGAAAACAGTTACGGGGTTAGCCGGGGATAGTCGATGTTATTCGGTAACTGGACGTGAAACTCCCTGGAGCCTGCATGAGCAGTTTTCCCAGTCTGAGGTATTGCGGCCTGGTCACGACCTTTGAACTTTCCTCGGAATCCTATAAAATATACGAACCAGCCACTCTCTGTTTCCTCTTTCCTTTCTTTCCTTTCTTTCCTTCTTTCCCCTCTTCCTTCTAGTTCCGTTCTTGACGCGTCGGCGCGACCCTTCCGGACCTCGCCATTTCCCAGGACTCCCGTGTCTTCGGGAATCCTCCTTTCTTCCCTGGGAACTTTATACATTAGCGAAAAGTTTTTTGAAACAAGTGAGCTTTCCTAGCCGCCAGCTGAATGTTCCTCGGCGAACGAACTTTCTTTAAGTTGCCGACGATTCGAGAACGCTGACTCCTTTCAGAGCTCTTTTCCCTTCAATGTTCGCTTATCACAAGCATCCAAATCGATGATACGAGTGTATAACGTCGAGCGTGAAAGTTTTCCTTCACTTAGGAATTTTCCTGACTTTTCTTCAATTGCCGTGTTTCAAATGAAACTTGAATTAGTTGTGTACATAATACTGATTGAAATAGTCTGGTCGCAGGTCAGGAAAATCAGAGGAAAGATAGGGAATGTTATTGGTCAGAGAAAGTCACAGAAAAGTCAGGGATTTTGAACTTTATTTTGTCTTAAAAGGTGCGTAAAATTTTTAATAGATTTCAATCATTTGAAAGGTTTCTTAAAGGATTTTTAGGATTTCATAGTATTTTAAAAAATACCAAGGAATTTCAAAGATCTTCAAAAAGTTGAAGAGGATTGCAACATATTTAAAAGGAATTAATATATTTTAGTATATTTTAAAAATTTCCAAGGAATTGAAAAAAAATGTCTAATCATTTGAAGGGATTCTAAAAGATTTGAAAGATTTTACGGTTTTCTTAAAAGTTTCAATGACTTTTTTAAGAGCTTTAAAAAATTTCAACGGATTTCTAAATATTTTAAAGGATTTATAATATGTTTGGTTATATTAAATGATTCCGAGAAGATTGTAGAATGTAAAAGGTTTGAGGATTTCTTTAAAGATTTCAAGTGATTTTATACGATTTTTGAGTATCTCAATGTTTTTAAGGGATTTTAAAAGCTCTCAAGATATTTTAATAAATTTTCCAGGACTTCAGAAAATATCCGATTTCATGTAATTTTAGGTGATTTTATCATATTTTAATGGATTTCAAAGAATTTATTCATACGAGAATTGAGGGATTTCGTAGGATTAAAATATTTTCAAATATTTCAAGGTGTTTTCAAGGATCTTAAAGAATTAAAAAGAATTCCGGATATTTAAAAATATTCCTAATTTTTTTTATTAATTTCAATAACTTGAAGGGGTTTCAAAGAATCTTCAGGATTTTAGGGTCATTTTAAAAAGTCGAAGGAATGTTTAAGATTCTAAAAAAAATATTATCATGGGATTTCAAAAGATTTTAAAGGATTTGAAATATCGTAGGGTACTTTAGAATGGATAAATTTCTCTATCAAATCACTCGAGTTTTACTGAATTCATTGAAATGTATTAATTTTCCAGAAATAATGTTAATTTTTACATTCTCATGATTTATGATTGAGAAAGTATTAGAATTGTCGGAAATTTGACATCACACTTTTTCAACGGATCTCCACGTTTCGAGATCCCCTGAATCCGAAAATCAGGTTTTTACGATGGCGTCTGTCTGTCCGTCCGTCCGTCCGTAAACACGATAACTCTCGAAAAAATGAACGAATCAAAACCATCTTTGGCACATTTTTTCTAGGTCCTAAAAGAAAGGACGAGTTCGTTAACCAGACATTTTTGATAAAAATTCAAAAAGTAAGCGCATTTTGAAAATTTTTAAGACCACTTTTTTCTGAATTTAAAAATTCTATGTACGTATATTTATAGTATTGAAAAGAACAAACAATTTATCTTAATGACTTTTTTCGATAAAAAGAAAATTCTCAGAGTTATAGCGTTTTGAAAAATTTTTTAATCAACCGAAAATCTAAATTTAAAGCCGAAAAACGCACGATATGAACAAAAGTCAAGATAAGAAAAACATTTTTTTTTGAAATCCCTACAAGATTATCATAACCAATTTTTGGATTTTCTTCAAAAATCGAAAATTCAAATTTTGATTGCACAAAAAATAATAGAAAATAAAAAATTCCATTTTGTGGACAAACTACGCAGGATACAAAAAAAGATGAATTAACAAAAATGGTTATCCCAAAAAAGATCTACAATTTTGTTAAGAATCACTTCTTGATAGGATGCGTACTTTTTGTTTTATTCGTGAAAAATAACGTTGAAAAAAGTAAGATAAAAAAAATGTGTGGAAAAACGACGAAAGATACGAGAAAAAAATCCAACAAAAGCTGTTTACAAATGTCTGTCGGAAATCGAGCGCGCAGCGCGATTGTCACGATGAGAATGTATACGTCAAAGCCTACAGAGTTTTGAGAAACTTAATCTTTTACTATACTTGATTCAGTAGACAATTCAGAATATGAAGACGCATATAAATACTGCCATCTAAAAGAGATCTTTTTGATAAAGTTTTTTTCAAGCATTCCAAATGCAAAAAATAAATATCCGAGCGCGAAGCACGAGGTGTAATTATGTTCGAGCACGAAGCGCGAGGTGACCTATTATCGAGCGCGAAGTGCGAGATTCAACCGTCGCGCGCCCAGCGCGAGATGAGAATGTTCCCGCGAAGCGGGCAGATTTTTTAAAATTTAAATAGAATTATTTTGAATTAATTTTGAATTATTAAATATTAAATTTGAATTATTTTAAATTAAAAGTTCAAATTTAAAATTGATTTATTCTATTTATGCTGTATTAAACATGTGTATGAAGATTAAAATTTTTGTCTTAAAATGTTGAGGGTCCGGGAAAATAAAAAATTAATCAGGGAAAAAATAGTGAAAGTCAAGTAATTTTGAAAATTAAGTTTTTGTTCCACCTGGATTGAGCTAAAGAAAAACTTTCGAATTTATTTTTTACAAATGTCTGTTGCATTATTTAAGTATAAAATACGAAGTACCTTTACAATAAACAATGATCATGTCAAGTTTTCTGTAGAAATGGCATATAATGAATTTATCATTTTTCATTGTTTGAATTTACAATTGTCCTAATTTGTTTTTAAAATATGTATTTTAGAATGTGAAGAAAATAATGGGTTATTAAAGATTTATGTAATAGTGTTTGGGCGTGTGCTTAACAGCCGTATCCGCTTATTATAAATTCATAAAGACGTCTCGGACAGAGAATCTC
This sequence comes from Belonocnema kinseyi, assembly GCF_010883055.1. Lineage (NCBI taxonomy): Eukaryota > Metazoa > Arthropoda > Insecta > Hymenoptera > Cynipidae > Belonocnema > Belonocnema kinseyi. The sequence goes on from NC_046658.1 coordinate 103,661,653, forward strand.
AATCCTGCCTTCTTAATCGACTGAATAGCAATGAGGGTTAAGTTGAGACACGTGACGGAGTCTTGGGGCGTCTCCATGGCAATACTTCTTTCAGCAATGCGAAGCGATTTTCCGTGAATCGTTTTGGACATATATCCCTTGAAAAATAAGGAGCACTCGACGAAAGAAGAACTTATTGAACCACATACAGAATTTCAATAAGGATCTACTTGGATCTGATGATTCTTACCTGAGTGCCAATCTGTCAAACAAAAAACCTTACCTAAATGTGCTATAGGAATTAAGTAAGATTTTTATCCCTCAAGATTGTAACGATTTGGTGATTTAGATTATTTAGAATATAGTTATTGATATAGGAACATGTAACTAAGTCTATCCCGTTTTCTAAGAATTTTGGACATCTTAGGGTAGACCGGGGTAAGACCGACCGACGGGGTAAAAGCGACTTTGCAAATAACATTGCTCCTCCTTAATTATTTGAATTCTTCTCTTCATAAAAGAATCTTTTATCGGTGAAATTGTGATATAAAGTAAAATCTTGAAAATTTACGTTGTACGGTTGCAACATTAATTAAAATACTTACAGCAGGAAAATTTAGAATTCTATAAGAATCATTCTGCACATCGTCTGTAGGTCAGGAAAAGTCTAGTAATTAGCAATTAGGGATAAATAAGAAAAATTGTATTGGTCAGAGAAAGCCAGAGATTTTGAAAAAAATCTTACAAAAGTCTCAGAATTTCTAACAGGAGCATTTGAGATAACTTCTGATTATCATATTTTTATTTGAAAATTTCATTATTCGATTAGAAATTCAAAAATTTTGCTAATTAGTCACCCTTTTTGTTTGAAAGCTTAACTGTTTTGTTGAAAAACTATCTTTTTTATTTATTGAAAATTCAACTATTTTGATCGAAAATTAACCTTTTTGTTGGAAACTCATACTGGATGTTGAAAATGTAACTGAAATCCTTTTTGATTGCAAATCCATCCATTTTTCCTTCCTCATAGAGGAAGCTTTTTTTACATTCATATTTGTATTTCAAAAATTGATCTCTTTTAGTATAAATTTAATCTTTTCTGGTTAAAAATGCGGAACTGTTTGGTTGAAAGTAATTTATCTTCTTTAGTTAAGGATTGAACTATTTTGGTGTTTTTATTGAAAATTAATTTGTTCAATAAAAGTTAGCCTGTTTCCGTTGTTTCCGTGGAAAATTATTTTTTCTTAATGGAAAATTTCACTACTCGATTTTTGGTGGAAAAATGATTTAATCTCATTAAAAATTCAAGTACATATATACTTGGGTAAAATATGAATCCCTGTGTTAAGAATTTATTTTTTTAGTTAACGGTTCATCTCTTTGGTTGAAAACTTAACTTAGTGAACATTAAAAATTTATTTGTTGTTGAAATTTGTTTTTTTTTCGTAAATGCAACTGTTTTGTTGAATATTCGTCTATTTAGACAGAAAATTTGTCTATTTGGATTGCAAATTCATCTTTTTTTTTGTGGGAAATTCGACTGTCTTCTAAAAAATGTATTCATTTCGTTGAAAATGCCACTGTTTTTGATCGACGTTCAATCTTTTTTTCAATTCGACCAGTTTCTTGAAAATTCATCATTTTAGTTTGAACATTATTATATTTTGTTGAAAATTAAACTATTTTGCTACAAGTTTTATTTTTGGTTAAAAATTGAACTGTTTTGTTAAAAATTCGTATTTTTTTGTTGAAATAAATCAATTCGAAATTAAAAAATTTTTAATATAAATTCTGTTATTCTACGAGGGTAGTTCAATAAGTCCTTAGAATTACCAACAAATGGCGCGCGAATCGCTCCAAATCATCTGTTTTCAGTCAGCACCACTCCCGACTAGATATATG
>NC_046658.1:103663633-103691121 GCF_010883055.1 Belonocnema kinseyi
AAGACGTCATTGCCTCTGTAAGTGCTTATTTTGAGGAACTTCCGAAAACGCACTTTTCTGAAGGATTAAAAAAACTTGAAAAGCGATTGACCAAGTTTATAGGGCTCCAAGGAGATTATGTTGAAAAATAAAAAAAAATTGTTTTTATACTTCATTCTAAGGACTTATTGAACTACCCTCGTATTTATAAAAGAGATTTTATATAAACAGTTTTGGAATATTAAAATTCATCACTCATTTCAAGAAAATGAACTTTTACTTCTTGTTGCATATGTTTGAAGGAGACTTTTTCAATTTACAAATTACCAAAAAATCCAGCCTTCAAATATTTACGTCGTAAGGTATTACAATTAAAAGTAAAGAGACTGATGACGATGCAGCTTGTTACAGCAATAATTAAATTATCAAATCATTGATTTATCAAGATAAATAATAAACATGGGAATATAATATAATCTGGGATTTGAAATAAACGAAAATTCATTATTTCCAAAATTTATTAACTTTTTATAGAGCAATCTGCCCCAAGTCCATTTTTATATGATTGGGAAATTTTGGGTAATTTGGGGAAACATTGGGAAATCCCACTATTTTGCATGGGTTATAAAATATATGGAAATAATATTTTTATTAGCTCTGTTATCAATAATTTTATTCTCGATATGATTCAACAATCTCAAAGAATTCACAGCTGCTCATCTCATCGGTTCATCGACGCCTGAACATGTTTAAAAAGTATACTTTCAGGCATACGTGGATTACGTGATGCTCTTGTTCAGGCGCCGAACTTCTGATGCGTGAAAACGTTCAGCGCAACAAGGGTGACCAGCAGGTGCGACCTGCTTGGCCGGTGCGGTGGTACCAGCAGGTGAGTCACAAACAGGTATCGACATGATGTTATGTCCACATAAATGCTCTCCAAAAATTCGTCATGGAATTTCTCTTTCTCTCTCTCTCTCTCTCTCTCTCTCTCTCTCTCTCTCTCTATGTGCAAAGGGTTATATTATTAGTCAGCCAGAGCATAAAGAACTCGACCTGACATGGTTGAAGAAAATAAAAATAAATGACGTGGCTAATGATTTTTTTATCACACATCATAGATGTAATTCTTTCATGTATGTGCGGCAGACGCCTGCTCTAAAAATGATGGAATCGCTCGGTGGTAAAATGCAGAAGGCATTTATCCTTGGGTTGCTACGTGTTCTTAATACACACAAGTCCATTTTGCTATAATCATCTTTCTATATTGTGCAGATGATTACACTTTAAGATCGTTTGGACTTAAAATCAGTCAAATTCATTTGGAGTTAGGTGAACTTAATCTTATTTGATGTCAAGGTTTTTAGACTTAGGCTAAATGACCAAACTGAATACTCAATATGTAAAGTTATTAAAAGAAAAAGAAAGAAAATGAAAACAATGCGGAACATTCAAAAATGGAACTACGTGCAATCCTCGATAGTTATAACTTATAAAAAGCTGTGTCATTTGTGCAAAAATATTCATTATAAACTTTATTTTCTGCCATTTCTTTTCATTACTAGTACATATTTCTACTTATTAAATATTGGCTATTCATTTTTCTATCTTTTTCGATAAGCTAAACGAGACCTAATATAACCTAAACATTTTAAAGAATGATTTCGATTTTGTATCAAATCAGTCAAGTTTATATTTTTAAGAACAGTTTAAAAGATCAACAAAGTCCTTTAAAGGTTTTAAATATTTTTAATCTCTGTTTAATCTGTCCTCAAATCTAAACAAACCATGTTACCAAATCTAGGGGTGTATTTAGTAAATAGTACAAAGTCCGTTAAACTTAAAAAAAAATGTTGAGTAATTTTGGGGGGTGGTAGCAATGTCAACAATTTTTTTAAATTAGTTTATTTTAATATTTGTTTAAAACCTCCTAAAATCCTTTAAGTTCTTTAAAGTCCTTGGAAACACTTTACAATATTTGAAAATATTTGAAACCTTTCAAAATTCCTCAATTCTTGTGAACGCATTTTTTGAAATGTCAACAAAATATATAAAATCTCTTAAAATCCTGTGAGGTTATATGAAATCTGATAATCTTACTTGGAATTTCTTGAAATCCTTTAAGATACCCTTAAATATCTTCTAATCCTTTGAAATATTGTTAAAAACCTTGACGTTTTTGTAAGCTCTAGAAAATTCCTTGAAATCTCTTAGAGTTAGAATAGCCTAAATTCTTTTAAAATCCTTTGAAATTTCTTGAAAATTATAGAAATTCCTTTTAATGTTTAAAAATAACCTACAATCTTAAAAAAAAAATTAATTGTGAATACATTCTTTGAAATTCCTTAAAATCCCTTGAAATATTTGAAGTCCTTTAAATTCCTTTCAGATCCTAGGAAATACATTTAAATATCTTAGTAAGAGCCTTGAAAATCTCTTAAAATCACTGACATTTTCGGAAATCTGATAAAATCCTTTGAAAATCCTTTTGTATTCCCTTACAATTTTTGGAAGTTCTTGAAAATTCCCAAGACGTTTATCGAATGTTCCAAAAACGTCCTAAGTCAGGTCAAATAACGTTAAAAAACCTAAAATGTTAAAAAGACGTTTTTAGGACGTATTTGGAACATTGGACGTTTTTGGATGTTTTTGGGCCTAACTTACAACGTTTTTTTGGACGTTCTAAAAAACGTCTTTTAAACCTTACGCCCTAAAAACGTCTTTGGGACGTTCTAAAAACGTCTTTAAATTGTGTGCCCCCTGGCTTATTGGAAGCCTTTAAAAGACTTTAAGATACATGAGATTCCCGATAATCCTAATAAAACACCTGAAATCCGTCAAAATTCCTCAGAAATTGTCTTTAATATTGGCAAAATCTTGAAACCCCTCTTTAAAAAACTTGGAATCTTTTCAAATATCTTACCATAACCCGATAAACTTAAAAAATGTCGAATGATTTTATGGGTAGCAGTAATTTCAAAAGTTGTGAAAATCCTGGTTTTAATGGATCTTATTTTTTTACAGAATGATGGGGAAAAAAGAAAAATATGATCATATATAAATTGACTAATTTTGCTTACATCCGGACAAATGTTTCTCTATTTAATGCAAAAGTAAAAAAATAAAACACAAACAAATTAGGGTTTCCTTTATATTCGAGGTCAGAACTGAAAATCTATTGAATTGCTTTCAACATTTGTCTTGCTCAATATGAACCAATTAAGGTTGAATTTTGTTCCAGTACATTTTGAGGCCCTTTATTTATTCCAAATGAAACTTTATATTTTTCTGTGCTGTGCATCCTATTTAGCTCGCACCTGAAAAATTTATTTCTTTAATAAAAAAACATGAGAAATCTGGACAGTTTTTCATTACCATAGCCGACGTAGCTAGCAATAAACTGGAACTGATTTCCATTAAATTTGCATGTTAATTCATATTAATGAAGCGGGAATTCGAATCCTCGATCCGACTCTATACGTAAAGGGTAAATGTAGCCTGATGAGATTATTTAATTAGAGAGAGGATGAAGCGCGATTTATAACTTTTCAACGGATTTTCACTTTATGGCCTCAAAAAATAGATGAAATAATGATCCTTTTTTAAGTTTTATGATTATCTCCATGAACACGAAAAATATGCAATTTCTCGCTTGTTATGGTCACATGACCACAGTATGACGGAATATGAACCAATTTTGATTTTCAAACTAAAAAATATGGTGAATGTATCCACTACACATAGCTCTTGCAAATTCGAACCGGGAAGCACGTTTAAAGTTTTACAAAATGTTATATTTTTTTTACAAATATATTTGTATTTTTCTGATAATAATCCAAAATTTTTTATACATAATATTTGTTTTTATAGTTAATTGTTGATTAATTGATTAGATCAATTATTTTGAAATATTCAAATAGTACAAAATGAAAACTTTTTGTAATTAACGATAAAATTATACTATGTTAAAAAAGTTTAGTATCATTAATTAATTTTAAATGTTTATAACATTTTTTGTAAATTAATATGATAATTTTTCAGCTGTAAAAGGAAAGGGAGAACTTCTGCCACGCCCTACCCCTTTTACAGCTCGAGAACGTACAAATAATTTCCTTTTTGGCAGTTTGATCATTATTTTTTCGAATTGCACTTGAAAATTTCATTTGCTAATATTTTCGAGGTTATATTTATAATTTTTTCGAACTTTTCGGCATACAGTAGCGGTACTCTTCAGTAGTTAATTCTTAAAATGTTTTAAACATAAATATAATTTTTTATTGCTTTGGTATAAAATATTAATTGTTGATTAATTATTCAAGAGGTGTTACAAACAACCATTATAAAAATTAATTCATTTTGACTCTCGATACCAAAACTTACGAAAATGTTTTTTGTTTAAGTATAAAAGATTTCGTGCTTTTAGTAAAAGGAGATTTGATATTTTCACCTGTTAGAACATTTAAACATGGCACCGAAGCAAATTTCTTTTTAAATTATAGAAAATACATCAATCAGTTGACATAGAGGTCTCTAAAGCAACGACACACTACAAAATGAACTATACATCGGGGAAGGACATCAGGGAAGTGAGCATGAATTATACATGATAATAATATACGATAATCCACACAGCTGTTTCTGTGAGCAAAATGACATATTGGATTGACAATCAATTTATTTTTAGCCACACTCATTAATTCACTGATATCCATTATCTTCTTCAAATTTATTCACACTTATCCATTTCCTAATGGCCTATATTGAATTTCGATATATATATATATATATTTCTTAGTGTCATGGATCGAAACTGAGATTGACTCGTTTTGCTTGGCAACAGACCAATTTTCTTTTCCCCAGATTCTAGTTTGTTGCTCGTACGTATTCATACGCAACTGCGGCGAATTTTACGCTTTGCTATTTCCGTATATCCGGGTCGCACTAATACTAACCCGTTTAAACGTTAACGACCCATTTCCTTCGTTCTTCCAGACGGACATCAAGATGATTTTATAATCCCGTCCTTCCCTATTACAGGGTGACCACTGACCGGGAAAACCGGGAATTAGTCTGGACCCATGTAGAAAATTATCGAGGTGATATTCGGGGCCAGGATAGACCGTCCTGACGGTTTTGTATGGCCAAACGCTAGTCTGGTCAAGCTAATCTAGGACTGGTCTCTGCCCGGTCTAATTTAAGCTAGTCAGTCGGTTTTGTGAAATACTATTTTAGATGGTTGACGCTAAAAATTCCTTCAAATACGGTCTAGATAATGAGAAAAAATGCTTTGTTTTAATGCACATTTTCCATTTTTTATCATTTTAAATACCCTGGGTAGCTAGCACCCGATTAGGGTCGAAAATACAGACTAGATGATGAGAAAAACATGCATTTCTTGTTAAGTTCATTTCTAATTTTAGATAATTTTGATCGTTCTCGCTCTTTTTGGAGATGTACGAAAAAATGTTTGAATAAGACACTTAGAAAATGGTTTGGTTCTCGCAACATTATTTGGCCATGACGGGCTACCCAGCACCCGATTAGATGCTGAAAACCCCGTTTATGAAACGGTCTAGACAATTATGGAAGGAAATGTTTCAATTTTAATCACAACGAAACTTTTAACATTGAAGTTCAAAACTAGAAAAAATCGTATCATTTTAATCGAAAACATTAAAAATGGAATAATTTCTTATTAAGACTTTATACTTAGCGTTTTTTAAAAATCAATAGTGTATTATCTTAAGCTAGTTCTGGTTTCGTGAATCTGTATTCAAAGTTTTAATTTTTTCAAAGTGAAAGCCTTATAACACTTAATCATTTTTAAGTTGAAATCGGTTAAAATTGATTTCATACTCAGTTTTAGTCCTCGCACGATTCCCGCGATTCCTCTTCTTCTCCCCTTTTTTAAAAGAATCCCAGTGCGTACAAACGATCAAGAACATCATTAGAACGGCTCAAAAAGCGTCCTAGGTCAGTCCAAATAACGATCCGTAAACATACAATGTTCCAGAGACGTTTAAAATATGTATTTCGAACATGAAACGTTTTTAGAACTTACGTTCTTAAATTTCGTGCCCCCTAGGATTTATTTGAAAACATCTACTGTTATATTTTTGATTCAGAATGCACCTTTTTTGGTTAAATATTCTACTTTTTAGTTGAAAATAAAATTATTTTGTTAATAACTAAACTATTTTGTTAAAGACTCTTTTTTTTTGTCAAAAATACAACTGTTTTGTTGAAAATTAGTCTTTTTTTTATAGAAAATCCAGTCCCTTGGATTGAAAATTCATCTTTTGTTACAAAAGTAATACTTTTTGGTTGAAAATTCATATTTTATGATTGAATGTAAATTTTTTAAATTGATTAGTCTACTATTACACCTTTGGCCCACAATTAATCGATTTTGGTAAAAAGTCTACTGTTTTGTTAAAAATTTCATTATTTTGTTGAAATTTAATTTTTTTCCTTTAAAAAATTATCTTGATGTGACGAAAATTCATCTTTTCGGGTTTAAAAGTTAAATATTTTCTAAAAAAATCAAATTTCTTGTTGAAAATTCGTCTTTTTTTCTTGAATATTGAACTATTTGTTTACCACTGTTTGATATAAAATCAATTTTGTTGTTAAAAATTTAACTATTTGATTGAAAATTATTTCCTTCGCTCGAAAATTCAATTTTTTTTTAAATGCATATTTTTTGTTGAAGTGCAATATATTTTGTCTTAAAATATAGTACCTACTACATTAATGTTACTTCAAATACTTTATTACCCTATAATTTTCCTATTTTCTTGAAAAATTACCCTATTTTACTTATTTGGACAGCATTTCGGGCTGTGGAATCGGAAATCACTTTTGCAGTAATGTATGTCATATATTTTATCATGGAGTTCTATAAAATGTTTAACTGCATTTGAAATTTATAAAATAAACCAATTGGAAGTGAATAATTATTATTTTTATATAGTCGCTAGTGATTTCGAATCGCAATATCTAGCTTTTCAATTCACTTCTCTAATTTTTCCCATTACTACTCTTTTTTTTTTACAAAGATCCACTAAAGAAAACATTATGCAGTCTCTCGTCCGACAGCTCTATGTCATTAAAAGGCGCGTCGTCGCGCAGCTAAACGCATTTGCACTCGGCTCTGCAGCCGCAGCTGCGGTATGGTGCGTGCGATGCATTATGCAGGCAACTGCTGGTTGCACTGGCGTGCATAACTGTAGTCACGCCCACCTTTTTTCGCATATTGTAGTTATTGAAACTTGCTCATCATCAGTGCCGTCCTCTATAACAGAACTTTCATTCTTTACACGTCCCTGAACTACCGAATATGGCTGTCACGTCGCACGATTAGATTATTTCGAGGTCAACCGTTTATCAGGAGCGATTCCAGTAATCGTTTTCATTCAGCACACTTAGTGTCGAAATAGAATGGTGTGATAAAATAGTGAAATGTATGGTCTTTTGATAATTCAAATGACTTTTTCTTGTCAGAAATTGTGACCTGTCAGTAGAGAGACCTACATTACCAACTTAGAGACCTTTTGGCAGCTCAAGTGGTTCATTTCCGTGCTAAGTTTCGATAATGTTCTCGAAGGGTCTGAGTGACGTCATGATATTATAATGCGAAATTGTGAGAAACGTGTTTTGCGTAAACAACTTCAAGGTTATTTATAATTTCAGATAAGCATTATCAGGGTGTTTATCTTATCGGGCAATCGGGAAACTCGGGGAATATGATTGACTGATCTGGATTTCTCCTTCGAATATATCAACGTGCAAATTAAAAGTGGTTTCGTGTGTTTTATCCTATAGTTGAAAGCAGGTCGCAGCTTCCCATAGAGTGATAGAAAAGTGAAACAGGCACATTCGAGGGATCTGTTCACATTATTGGATGTAAGCATTCCTAGCGATAAAGTTACAGTGATCGTGCCGAATTCGAGTGGAGCTCATTTATGGCTTTTAGCATTTATTTAAGCTTCAAACATTGTAATTACTTAAACAATTTTCATAAATTTACCCTTTTTTCTACAAGTAAATTTGTTTACGGAGTCAAATAGCAATGTCTATCCGTTGACGTTTTTCTATGTTGCTTTGCAAATTGAAAACAACTATTAATTATTTAAATAATTTGAATTGAAAAATTAAAAGTTTTGCCTTTATCCTAGGAATCAATGTGTTCCCGAAGTCAACTAAGAATGTCTATCCGATGACTTTTTTCTAGGCTGCTTTGTAAATTGACAAGCACTATTAATTATTTAAACAATTTGAATTTAAAAATTAAGAGTTTGCCCTTTTTCTGCAAGTAAATTTGTTTACGGAGTCAACTAAGAATGTCTATCCGATGAATCGTTTCTATATTGCTTTGCAAATTTACAAGAACTATTAATTATTTAAACAATTTAAAGTGTCGCCTTGATCCTACGAATCAATTTTTTTTAATCCAACGAAGAATGTCTACCCGATGACTCTTTTCTATGTTGCTTTGTAAATTAACAAGAACAATTAATTATTAAAAGAATTTCATTTGAAAAAATAAGAGTTTGGTTTCCTTTCTAGGAGTAGGCTTAATTTTTTACCATAATTAGCTAAGAATATCTTTCCGATGATTTTTTTTCTCTGATGTTTTGAAAATCTACAATTATTAATTATTTAAAAAATGTTTGTCAACATATTTATAACTTGAATATTTTTCAAGGAAGAGGCATAATTTGTTTACGGAATGAACTAAGAATGTCTTTCGATGATCATTTGCCATGTTACTCATAAACAGATTGAGAGTTGGGGTATTATTCAAATTTGTTTACGAAGTTAACTAAGATTGTCTTTGTGATGACTCTTTTCTAAGTTATTTTTTCAATTTGCCAGAATTGTTAATTATTGAAAGAAGTTTCATAAAAAGTTTAGAATTTGGCTATTTTCTAACGAATAGGGTCAGTTTTTTTACTAAGATATTGTACATACGAATTTGCTCGAAGTACTCGCATTTGCCTAATCATTTGGTCAGATGAGAGGACAACTGCAGAAAACCACTTCCCGAGTTTAATCGGGTTTTCAAAATTCGAGTACACAACCCGGTCTTTTGTCGCATATGGTACCCATGCGAAGTCATTTTTACATATTAAAGTAAAAATGATTATCGTGGTATTTTCTTGAACTTCGTTTCCAAATAGAATAATTACAAGGAAATTAATGGGTCGCGCTCCTAAGAGCTTCTAGTTGCTTTAATTGTGAGTTGGAACAGGAAATTTTCGAACAAAATTTTATTCTTAAATTGCGACATCGAATTTCAGTAAATAAATCTAATTTTGTGTTTGGGACAAGTAATTTCCGTGAAGAATTACTATTTTTACTGTCAAACAGAGAATTACAATAAGGAAATATAACTTACAATAGTATCCGGACATTTTTGTTAAGAATTATAATTATAATTTTAGAACAGGCAGTTTCCGTAAAGAATTGTAATGTGACTTGGAACGTGAAATTTTTGATATAGAACGAGAATTCTAGAAAATTTAAAACTTCTCTCTTTAAAAATTTAGGAAAATGTTTTTACTATATTTCTGAATTTTAATAAAAACTTATAAATAAATATAATTTTGATGCGGAAAAGGAATTTTGTCTAATTAATTTCATTGTTACTTGGCATACGGAATTTTCTAAATGACTTTGGAACAGGGAATTTTTAAAGAAAAAATGGACTTGGAACAGGGAATTTCCGTAAATAATTATTACTTGACTTAGAAAAGCGAATTTTTTGACGTGGAACGGAATTTTGGAAAATAATTTTAATCCTGGTTTAGCAGAATCTCTGTTTAAATTTATAGAATTATAATTCTTTCAAAAAATTCTCTGTCCAGAATCAGTATTTTATTTATTTTTTTTTAATTTCCTATTATAAATTAGAAATTATTTGAACCTTTGAAATACTTCGAAATCTCTTAAAACTTTTAAAAACCGTACATATACTTAGCACGAACATGAACCTCTTCAGCTGTCGAGCAGTCTCGATGTCGGTAAGGTAGAAATTTTCAGAACCTCTTTCCTATTCTACCCGAATAAAAAATGATTATTAAAAGAATGTTCTTTCGACGCAATGTTCCGATTTCACTGTTAAAGATTATAGTAATCGAATCTCGTATTCAGAAAATTATTGACGAATTTCTCCCATCACTCGAAAAAGTGGACTCTAAAAAGTAAAAAACCATATTAAAGAAAAATATGATTGTTGAGTATTCTGACTGTTGAATTTGATAAACAATGCGAAAATAAATTTTTCTTAAGCTTTTTCAAATGCCTTACGCTTGAGCGCGTTCTAATGAGACATTGGAAAGGTACAAATCGTAAAAAGCGCAAGGTGGAAAAATAATAAAAACATTTGTGATTGCTTAATAAAACAATTGATAAACGACTTTGCACTATTTAATTAGTAGAAAACTACTAATTTCGAATGAATGAATACTCGTTCATCAAGATTTACGAGTCACCCAGTACGAAGACTTGCAGACTTCCTGGGAGCTTTATTAGATGCATAATTCATCGCCCTCTTATATTTTATAAGTACACTACCTACTTGCTCATGAGTAGGTGGGTGTTATTCACAATTACGTTTTTCTAGACTATAGAGCTCTATAATATTCGATTACATGCGTAACGCCATCAAATGATGCGGGTATCCCTCTACCCGAGTGTTAATTAAAATTAGTACCTTGAAACAGTTTGAGTGTTATTTTTTTTAAAACAGAACCAAAATAATGAACAATTGTTTTGATGTTTTTAAAAGAAAACAATTTTTAATCAAATCATCAAAAAATAATTCAACTTCTGTAAAAGTAGTATTGACTTTGAATATGGAATAAGAAATATATTTTATTCCCTTGACTGAAAAATCTTCCCTGGTTGAAAATTTAATCATTCTGTTGAAAATTCGGCTCTTTGGTTAGAAATGTTATCTTTTTTGGTTTAAAATGAAAATTTTCGGTTGAAAATTAATCAACTATTTTTTTTAATTTGACTTTTTGGTCGAATTCTAATAATAAAATATGTGTAGCCCTTTCAAGAACTACGTCATACTGCCAGGGGAGTGGAGGTTTAACAGGTATTGTTAGAATTCGTGATGATGTGATGATGAATGAGGCATCAAAAATGGAAAATATAAATTTGAATAACAATTTTTTGAAATGCTCAAAAAAATGAAAATTGGTAATTTTATTTTATACTATTTCCCCTATTCCTCCTATAACCCCTATTTGAAAAGAATTCCTCTTTTTTTCAAGAAACTTTCCATTTTCATGCATTTTTTCGCTTAAATCTGAACTGAAATAATAAATCCCAATTCGAAAATCAAACTATTTGGTTAAGGATTGAACTTTTTGGTTCAAAATTAGTTTTTTTGTTGTTAAAAATTAACTTTCTCGACTAAAACTTTAACTCATGAAATTTTGCTTTAAAATTTATTGTTTTTATTTGAAAATTTAACTATTTTAATTTACTAGTGAGAATTCATCTGTTTTGGTTGAAAATTCGTTTTTTATTCGATTAATTCAACTATTTGCTTGAAAATTGAACTTCTTTGTTAAAAATTAATTTTTTAAATAGAAGATTGATGCATCATTTTAGTTGAATATTTTAATTTTTTTAAACTTAATTATTTTGTTGAAAATTTAACTGTTTTCTTCAACGTCTGTCTTTTAGAATAGAAAATTCGTTATTTTTGCTTGAAGATTAACCATTTAAAATTCGACAAGTTGGTTAAAAATGTGTCATTGTGTATCGACAATTCAACTTTTTGGTTAAAAATTCGTCCCTTTTGTTTGAAAATTCGACTATTTATTTGTAAATGGAACTGTTTGCTATTAGACATTTTTTGTTGTTGAAAATTCAACTGTTTTGTTTAAAAATTTAAGTATTTTTACAAAAATTCAACTATTTTGGTAAAAAGTCATCTTTTTGTAGAATATTCATCTTTTCTCGTAGAAAAGTTCATGTTTAAAAATTCGACTGCCTTTTGAATAATTCGTCTTTTTGTCCTGAAGATTGAACTATTTGGTTAAAAATTCACTTATTCGTGATTGACGTTAATTCTTTTTTTAGTGAAAATTCGTCTTTGAAGGTTGAAAGTTCAACTATTTGGTTAAAAATTCATTTATTTAGCCTTTATTTTTTGGTGGAAAAAATTATTTGGTTGTAAATACAACTGTTGTGTCTAAAATTAATTATGCTTGTTTGTTGGAATTTCAAATATTTAATTGAAAAATCATCCTTCGGATTTCAAAGTCAACACTGTTAAAAATGTTTGCGATTTTTAAATGCATTACAATACAAAATGTAATGTAAAATTACAATTTTGGTATTGTGACATGAAATTACCATACATGAATTGTTAATTGAAAGCGTAGTGTACCCGCCGCTGCGAAGCAGCGCCGTATTATATGTATCAGCTGAAAGTATGCTTTTTATTTTGTGCAATATTGGGGTACAATAATTGAATTAAAAGCGAGGCAAAAGTAAGCTTATATTAAAGCTTTATATTAAATCTAAGGACTTTGCGCAATATAGACTTCCTTCAGAAACAGAATAAAAATTTAAATGTAAGGAAATATGTTTTTCATCTGAAAGTAAAAACAGAAGTTGGTATTTTCGTAGTAACTTTCAGAATGTTTTTATTTTTATACTGCGAAATAATATCATGGGCATCAGAAACTTAAAGTTGGAAATTAATCAATATTTTTCATGAAAAAGTCTGTCACAGTCTCCAACATAACCTACAAAAACACATGTAATCTTTTGGTGAGCTATGTGTATTCGTGTAGGTTATGTTAGTGATTTTGATAACATTTTGCATAAAAATTATCGATTATTTTCAAACTTTGAGTTTCTGCTGCAGATTATATTATTTTGAGGTATAAAAATAAAAATCAAGACATTCTAAAAGTTACCGCGAAAATACAAACTTCTGTTTTTTGCTTTCAGATGAAAAAACATATTTCCCTAAATTTCAATTTTTCCTTCTGTTTCTTGAGGAAGTCTATATTGCGCGAAAAACTTGTGAATAATGAGTTTATTAAGAATTTTAGATTTCTATAAAATATAGTTTGTAATTAAAAATTGTTTTAATCAAATCTACATTCGAATTCAATTCTGAGGAAAATGTTAATTGAATATGAAAGATTGAAAGCTTTCATCTTTATAATATTAAATGTTAATCCCAGAATATATATTTACCCTTTTATTTTATAGAAAAGTTGAAAACACAATTTATCCCAATATTGTATTAGTTTTTTACTTTACCAAAATATTACATCTATACTGTTAACGTGTATTTTAATTTTACAATACATGTATTGTTACGCAGATTTTTTTGGATGTTGTGAAATTACAATACATTCGTTGTAATTTCACAATATTGTATCGTGATGGTACAATTTCATGTATTCTAAGATTACATTACGTTTTGGTAATAAACTTCCATTACATTTATTGTGAAATCACAACAGACATTTTTAACAGTGAAACGTTTCTTAATTACTCCACTTTTTTTAGTTTGAAAATTCAACTCTTCCTGTGCAGAAATCACCCGGTATCTTCTCGGTTCCAGGCTTGGGCCAGGCCGGGGGCCCCAGGCTTGTATTTCTCAATGGTTTGACCTCGAGCCCGGCTAGATAGGTAGTAGCACAGTTCCTAAAATTTATGGTAGATGGTGTTGGATTATTCTGTAATTATCCAATATGCTCTACGCAAATTTGTGTTCGCTTACAAGGGTGTCATTTTAGAAAGTCGCGGGATTCCTAAAATAATCAAAAGCACTCGTAGAGTCAGGAGACATCGGGCAAGAACTATTATTCCATATGTAGGTGTGAATTTCGAAAGTAAGTATATTAATTTGAAATTATATGTAGACATTACGGTAGCGTAATTTTAACCTCTAAATAACGATCTTGTAAGTATATCACATTTATGCAGACGCAAACAATTATTTATGTATTTAAAAACGATTAAAAATGTTCAAAATTTTGATTATACAAAAATGAAGGATGTACAATGTATATATTTGATTAAACCTACGAAATGATTGTATGTGTAGATAGTGATGCAGACGACGAGGAAGAATCATAACCTGAAGAGTTGCTAAGTGAACCCTCAATTGAAATGCCTTTTTAAATAAGGATAATATCGTAAATCCTAATCTTCCAGGAGTAAATGAAGATCCCCTTGTCGATGAGGTTGATGATATCACAGATTCTTCTGGTAGTGGTTCCATAAATAGTACCATGAAAAAACGCAGTCTTATAATAAAATGGCTAGGGAACGATATTGAACTAGGGTTAAGAGCCTGGGCCAGGCTCGGCGATCGAGCCTGGTGATAGAGCCAGGCCCTGGCCAGATTTAGCGTTTCATTCTAGCTTGATCCAGGCTTGATCACCAGACCAGGGCCTAGTTTTGCCGGACTTGGGCCCGGTTAGGCTTACGACCAAATTTCCACACGGGTTTCGTTAAAAATTCATCTCTTTTCATTACAAATTAATCTTAATGGTTGAAAATGCAACTAATTTGTTGAAAATGAAATATATTTCGACTAGAAATTTTAAGCGTTTCATATTGAATTGAATATGTTACCTATACAATAATTATTCATTTACGTCGAAATATCAGTTATTGGACCCTAAGCGATCTTCATGATATTATTCAGAGGTGTGACCTGAACTGGTTAAAAGAATTTATTCCTCTATTATTCCCATATTTTCGTAAAGAAATTTCAGTTAAATGTCTGTTAAAATATTATGTTTGTATATTTGGTGTCTTATTTTAGGCATATATCAAATAAAAAAAAAAAGAGAAAATTTCGTCCTAAAAGAGAGATGGGGTGTTCGTAATTGTGGAGTCACTCTGGGGGTTTTAGGCTTTGTATAATGACCTGCAACGAAAAAGGGAAAGGGGTGGAAAAAGATTCAAAATAGTTTGATGTAGTTCTTTGCTTGAAATCAGTGAATTTGATAGTTTATCGATCACTCCTGGGATTCGTCAGCACTTTCTGATTATTATTCCGTTTATGAATCGGACCGGTATCTCTGGTTTAGGCAAATATTACTATTGCTTCACTCGGTTTCCACTAATGAATTGATTGTACGGTATTAAAGACGAACTTGCTTTTCATAACAGCATTGACTATCAAATTCTCGTAAATAGCATGTATATAACCATTTGAAATGTATGTGCACCTACTTGCTTCGTTTTGCGAAGAATCGGCAGCACAGGAAGTGTCTGCAATTCATGAGCATTTGCTATATATGTTCTTGTAAATCGGAATTTTATGCAAGAGTCACGCTCGAAATAAAGTGTATAACTGGATCGGCAGGAATGTTGATCATTCAGAAAATTATGAA
Organism: Belonocnema kinseyi; assembly: GCF_010883055.1. Taxonomy (NCBI): domain Eukaryota; kingdom Metazoa; phylum Arthropoda; class Insecta; order Hymenoptera; family Cynipidae; genus Belonocnema; species Belonocnema kinseyi. Next base: position 103,679,005 of record NC_046658.1, read on the forward strand.
TACACGTGAAATCGTTAAACGTAATTTGTTATTGCCACGATTACATTCGATTACGAAACATGTTTTAAATTAAAGATATTATCAATATGATAATAGGCGAGATGTACTTCCGTTCCACTAATGTGCCACTCAGAAAGTACGTTCTGCCAGCAGAGAACTAGTAGGGGGTTAACAGGTTTTGTGACGATTTGCGACGTAAGGGTAGAGGAGGTAATGCAAAATGTGATATTACACATGGAAAATATAAATCGACGGCTCCGCTGCGCATTGCTACAGTTCTGTTTCTATCCGTATACCACTCCAGGTTTTTTTTTCTGTCCATATACAGCTCTAAGTCACTTTTAGTGAACGGTATTTATAAATAGCTTCAACCAAACTCTCTAAATATGAATCAGTGAAAAATTCACTGATTGAAGTAGCAGTTAGACATTTCCCTGATTAATCAGTTATTTCGGACTTATTCACTAATCAATTCATTAACAGCAGAGTAAATCATGTAAAGCATAACCTCTAAACTTTTAACTTAAGCGTTGATGTTAACTCTTTTACTTAAGTAGCAAGAAGAATTCGTTAATGAAATAAATGTTTTAATTTTCGGGCTTATATATTTTGAAAGATTTTTTATCAGGATTAGAAAGATACACATAGGAAACATTAATTATTAAAAAGGTTCTAAAATTTAATTTTTAAATATAATGCATTATACCGAAAAAATCTTCGCACATTTCACACTGCTTTCAATCATTATTTCTTCCATGTTTGTTTGCTGCCCTGCTTCTAAATTTCTCGACTTGAGTTTGAACATTCTATATAGCCGTGAAATTAAAAGAGTAAACAATTTAGTTTTTTTTTTTAATTATATTCATCTGTAATATTGCCGATAATTGTATAATCTTTTGCCAGCCGACGGAAAATTATCTATTTATTCATTTTATCGAGCTGTATACAGACTGAACCAGAACTGTAGCTATCTGCATTGGAGCTGTCGAAATGTGAATAACAATTTTTCGAAATGCTTGAAAAAATAAAAATTCGTGATTTCATTTTATGAGCGAAGCATCTGAATACAGACTTTTATATTTTTGAATACAGACACTAGGTTGTCCTAATAAAGCTCAATTTTTGTTATGACACACACCCTAATATTTTTCTATTTGGTATCAAAATAAATGCTTATTTTTCTTTTCCTTTCAAATTAATTTTAAACCGTAGTCATGGGGCTTCAATTTTCCCAGAAGGATTAAAAAGATTAATTAGTGTTAATTTTCGTAAATATAATTTTTGCCAGAGAATACAAAACTGATGGTAACATACGTCCAGACAAAAATTGACCCGATTAGATTAAAAGTAATACTCCTAAGTATCAAACACTGCTTTCATAGAGGTTAAAATATTATATTCAATTTATCAGTAATTCTTCTCTTTAGTTCTATTCCCTGGAACACCCTACTTTGCACTCCTTCTATACTCCTCTTTCCTTCTTTTTTAAGAATTCATTTTTTTCGAAAAACTTCGAGTTTTCTCGTTCTTTCATTCAAGTCCGAACTGAATTAAGAAAATATAATAACAAAATTCAGCTATTTTCCATTGCGAGCTAATTCTTTTTGATTGAAAATTCTAATATTATATTTTTGATTGAAGATAGTTGGGTAAAAGTTAAACTACTTTGTTATAAATTCATTTTATCAGCTGAAAATTGATCTATTTGGTTGAAAATTCTTTTTTTCGTTAAAAGATAATTTTCCAACACTAAATTTAACTATTACATTATTGGTTGAAAATTTATAATTTTTAGTTCAATATTGAACGATTAAATTGTTCACTTGGTTGAAATTCGAACTACAGTGAAACTCTTCTATAGCGCCGATTTTGGGGCTGACGGTGGGTGGGAACTGATTCATTATAGCCCGCTACACTTTTGTTTGTTCACGCCTCAGTGCTCGCCTGAGTGACTACCGCAGACCCTGCGCATCCCGCGCAGTTCCTGATGCACCTACCTGCGGCGTGACGACGATTTTCGGAAGGGCTATAGAAGGGAGGGTCATTGAAGGGTTTAAGTGTACTTTGTCAAACATTCATTTAATTCATTTCATTTCCATTATTGGCTGAAAATTGATAATTCTCAGTCAAAAAATCAACAATTTGGTTGAAAATTGAACTACTTTGTTAAAAATTTATTTTTATAATTGTAGTAACTAGTTAAGAATTTAACTATTTTTTTCAAAAATGCATTTTTTGTGTGCTAAACATAAATTTTTTCACCTGAAAACTTAACTTGTGCATTTTTGGTTGAAAATTGATAGTTTTTAGTTTAATATTCAACTATTTTATTGAAAATTCATCTTTTTAGGTAGTAAATTATATTTTTTTCTTAAAAAATTCAATTAATTAGTTTAAAATTAATTTTCTATTCCACATTCATATTTTTGGGTTTGAAATTCAACTGTTTTCTACAGAATTTCCCTTCTTGATTAAAAATTTCAATAATCTGATTGAAATATGTTTTCTCCCTTGACTAAAATATCTGTACGAGCTGAAAATTCAACTTTTGTTGAAAATTGGTAATTTTAGTTTTAAAATTAATTTAAATATTCGCTTCGAAATTCAACTACTTTTTGTTATTTAAAATTTGTCTCTTTTCCTTGAAATTTCAGCTATTTGGTTGTAAATTTAACTGCTTGTTTAATAATTTTTTTTTTTTTGAAAATTGAACTATTTGGTTGAAAACTCATCTTTGTAGGTCGAAAATTCAACTATGTGGTTAAAAATTCAACTATTTTGTTAAAAATTTACTTATTGTTTTTAAATTAAGCTGTACTCTAATCAAAAGTAGTTTTTTTAAATTCATATTTTCAGATTTAAAAAATGCAATTTTTTTAGTTGAAAATTCCATTATTTTATGAAAAATCATCTTTATTGGTGGAAAATTCATCTTTTCGGGTTTAAAAGTAAACTATTTCCTAATTAATTATCTCTTTTGTTAAAAAATTAATCTTCTGTGTACAGATTCAAGTGTTTTGTTGAAAATGAAATACATTTTGGCTTGAAATCTTAAGCGTTTCATATTATGTTTGTACGTTTTGCCTTTTATTGTTAATTACCTCTGTATTTATAGAAATTGGAAAGATATACTTTTGATTTAAAGACATCTCAATTTAAACGACTGCAGTTTTTTATTTCCACCTCTGATATAAAAGAATAAAAAAAACACATATGCTTAAATAAGTCCGATTCGCAAAGCGTTGGAATTTGACTCAACGATTTTAATTACTTCATTGTTTGTGTGAGTGCGCTGATTGTATACTGTTGTATACCTTAGCAGTCGGCAATGAATGGGCCGGCCTACACTCGTGCGAACTTATTATGAATTATATGTTATCAGTCGTTTAACGATCTGCGGTGCAAAATAAAAAAAATGAAGAAGGAAGTGTTGGGGAAAGGCGGAAGAGTCGACGGAAGAGATACCCAGTAACGAGATTTCATTGTATTTGTATGTAGGAGCGGGTCAGTATGTGTGAATTTGCACAGGCGATTATATTCTAATTGCTGCATTCGACGTGAGTCAGTCCATTGTTTGTTGCGATCAACTCATTCTCCTAGATAAAGACAAAGAGTCTCTTTCTCTCTGAATGACTTGTCCGAGCGAGATAGATCAAAATGTTTAGGGTGGACGTGGGTGGTGGAGAGGAACGCACAGAAAGGGAGAGAGAGAGAGAGAGGAAATGAAGCGGAGACAACACTACTGGCGTGGCGTGAAAACCATAAACTCTCGCGAAGAACTCATTGCCGGATGAATGAATCTTCGAATTCTTTTCAGTCCATTCATCAGAATTGAACTCGTGTTGAATAATTTATTATAAGAATACATATTTATTATTATTATTATTATCATTGTACCATTAAGCTAAATCCCTTTCGGGATAAGCGTGTCTCTATTGGTTCTAGCCTCGTTATACTGCCGAGGATCAAGAAAACCATATAAAAAAGTGAAAAAGAGAATTATAGGAGGACGTATAAAGAAGATATAAATTTTAGAACCATCTAGAATTATTCAGCAACACGTTCTTTCCGCAACACTGCTCCGACACACCTAGCTGACCAATCTCTCTAGTAATCACCACAGGTGAAGAGCCTAGGGTTTCATAGGTCACAAAAAAATACGCAAACTTACTGGTAATCCCACAGTAATATCCATACTTTTTACTTTATTCACATCCAGTAAGTAAATCCTTTCGCGTTGCTCCGCTTTTAGTCAAAATTTATGCTACGATTTCATTTGAGAAATGCATGAGTTAAAAAACAAAACATAAAAGCATAATGTTTTAACAGACTTCACAGCAGAAAATGGTCTCAAAACAGGGGAAATTGGGTAGCTTCGCGAAAATAGGGGAATAAATTCATGGAAATAAAATAATGTGTAGGTAATTCATTGAATTTAATATGAAATGCTTAAAATTTAAAGTCCAAATATATTGAATTTTCAGCAAAATATTTGAATATTCAAACAAAATTCTTTTTCGAGTTTTCAAAAAACAAAGTTCAATTTTTTAGAACACAGTTCACTTTCAAACCCAAAAAGATGAATTTTCAATCAAATCAAATTTCTCAGAAAACAATTGAATTACCAACCCGCAAATATGAATTTTCAACCAAAAAGTTAATTTTCAACCCAAAAGTCAAAATATTTTAGGACAGTCGGTTTTTCAACCAAACAAGATGAATTTTCAATTTAGGCAGATGAATTATGAACGAAAAATATAATAGTTGATATTTTAATTAAAAAGAGATCTCAATTTAAAATAAAAAAACAGGTGAATATATCCAAGAAATAGGATTTTTCAACGAAATAGATAATTTTTAACAAAATAGTTGAATTTTTAAGCCGAAAAGACGATTTGTTTACAAAAGCAGTTGAATTTTCACCAGGAAATATATATTTTTAAAATAAAAGTTAATTTTAAAACAAATAGTGCAATTTTCGACCAAATTCGATGAATCTTCAACGAAAATTGAAATAGTTTAATTTGCAATAAAAAATTTTGAAGCAAAAAAAAACGAAATCTCAAATAAAAAGTTCAATTTTTTACTAATAAAATGCATGTTTAGTTAATTAATTCAACTTTCTGTCAAGTAATTAAATTATTAACCAAAAAATATGAATTCTTTAAAATAATTTAATAGTTGAGTTTTCAACTACAAGCAATTAATTTTTAGCCAAAAATGGGGTAGCTAAATTTTTAGTTAATAAAATTAATTTTCAACCAAAAGAAATTTTTTTTTAAACAGAATAGGTCAGTCTGCAACCAATAATCTGAATGTTTAGGAAAGTACTTCAACTTTCATCCTTGTAGATGAACTTTCAACCAATAGTAGATTAGTTAAATTTTTAGTTAAAAAAATTAGTTTGATAAAAAAACGAATATTTAACAAAATAGTTCAATCTGCAAACAAATAGTCGAAATTTTACCAAAAGAGATGAATTCTGAGCCAAATATAATAGTAGACTTTTCAATTAAGAAGAATTAACATCCAAGGAAAAATATTTATAGATTCGAGTTTGGATTTTCCTATTGGATTAAATGTCTTGAAAACAGAAGGAAAAGAGGATTTTCGTTTAAAAATAGGACAAAAGTGAATAGGGAAAGGAGTGTAAAGTCTGTATTTTTATGCCTTACTTGTTAAATAAAATTAATCATTTTCATTTTTCAAGAATTTCGAAAAATTTTTATTCACATTTATATTTTCTATGTGTGTTCCCTTATTGTGTGTTTTCGATTATTTATTAAAACCGATATTTTATGGCTGTACACTGCATACTCACAGTTTTGGGAGATAAACGAGAAAACTATTTTATTGAGTGAAGACAACTTTGTTAAACTACCTAGAGAACGAGTTTCCGACTCATTCCGAAAACTCTTACCGCTAAAAAGTTCTCTATTTCAAAAGTTTCGATTTAAAGAGATTTTATCTAGCTTTACTTTTTCAAACTTTTAAATTTTATTTACAAAGTTTTGAATTGTCATTTTTAAACTCTAAAACATTTTATTCTTGGTCAAGGACGTGAAACATATCGAGCTAATGGAAACCATAATATTCTATTTTTATTACTTCACATTCTTTGATAAATTATCATTGGCATTGTAAGATTGACATATTTCCTAGTTAGGTGAATGAATTTTAAATAATCTTGTTTCCCCTTGCAATAAAAAAAGTACTCTGTCATGATGTACAGTTAGTCATAAAGTTTGGAACGACCTCCCGTATATCTTGTGTGCTAGCATAATGTAATAACAATTAAATATATGCAGGTTGAACATAACATCTTTATGCATGTTCGGTGCACATACACTATAAAATGACACATATATCTTTATTTAATATACAGTATGTGGTATAACAGTTTCAAGTATTCTCTTTTACTTATAGCCGTATTTCTATCCTCAAATTTAAAAATGAAACCCCGAGAGGCTTCAGGTCCCTATGCATAAAAAATTGACCATAGCGTCCCCCTATCAACATTCCGAAATTGTCCTTTTTTATCCACAGTTAAGATTTCAAGAATCACCACCTGAATACCTGATTCATGACGAATTTCGTCATATCAGTCGGAGTAGTCGTAAAATGCTTTCGGGACTTGTTAGCATAAGCCGGCTAAAATACACGAATTCAAGTATCGAACGAATGGTGTTCCATTTTTCTCTCTTTCTTTCTGTCTCACATTACGACCACCACCTCCTCTGATTCCATCTTGAGATTCAACTGCACGTTTTTCACGAGAAAACGGGTTTCAATTTCAAGTATCGATTCATCTCGTTTTGGAATCGTTTTGACTCTTTTAAATTACAAAGTGGTAACCTTGCCGTGTCGTATCTATCCTAAGAATTATAGACCAATCCTGTAACTGTTAATCAAGATTTGATATTTTATTTTTCAAAGTTAGTCACATTGTGAAAATGACTTCAAAAATATGGTTGAAAGTAAATGGAGATAGCGAAGAACCTGAAGTCTAGCCTGAAGTTCATCAATAATCGGTGTGTGATTGAGGATCCATATTTTCCCTTCACTTATAATTAATGATACCTTAGTTTCAAGAACTGAGCAATTAGATCTTTTTATGGTAACAGTTTACTTTAGGCAATTATATCGTTATCCTTATCTCATTTTGCAATGTAAAAGAGGATCTTGATAAGTATATGTATTCAAGCATCTTCTAATTAATCTTCAGGGAATTAAATTTCTTCACTCCGGAAGCTTTGATCACCGTTAATAAAAGAACGATTTGTGTACACGTAAGTAGAATTTAACGGTTCAGATACAGATAATTTTCCGCAATATTCCAGAATCGTTTGAAGCATTGGTTTACTGTAAATTTGATGTGTTAGGACATGAAATTTTCCAAGTTAAAATATGCAAGTTACAGAGTAAGGATATAAAACATTATCATTATCAATTCAACAATGTTTACTATTTTTGAAAATTAAATTTTCTCTTTGTCTCGATCTACATCATGATATCAAAATATCGGATATTTTTTACAGCTTTTGCAGTTTTACTTGTTCTGGGTGAGTCACTTGTACTGAAAATTAGTCTTGACGATCCGCGGCATGAATCCTTTAACAAGGAAGAACATTGTTTTATAAGTTCACAGCTGTAAGGGCATCTTAAGTACTAACCACTCTCATTTTATCTGACTCAGGAAGCGTCGAGCGTGTAGCACTTTCGTCGGAGTAAATATCATCCAAAACTACAAGCACTTTTCTTGCTTTCAACAGAAACTCAGAAAGAGCAACAACAGCAAAATAATTGTCAAGTCTAAAATCTCATTCACTTCCGACTTTGCCTGGTAGTCTGCAAGTTTACTACCGTTGGCACGAAGCGTTTTCGTCGTATTTCCGGATTACGGTAATTTCTCTCAGGTTGACAGACTCAGATCGTGAAAGCGGTTTAAAGCGGTTCTAACTGCTCCTCTTTAAGTTCCATTGGGGGTGGGTTGGTCGATATTGCCGTCTAGATCTACCCTGGTTTGCTTGTGGCAGTCTGCACCACACATTATCACGAACAAAGAGGACATAGAAGGGGACTTGATGATGGTTCGTGTTCGTTGATAGTGATGGGGAAAACGGTGAGGATGAGAGTGAAAAAGACACTCATTAAATGAGGGTGGTTATTTATTGAAGAGAGACGTTTCGCTGGCCTGTTTGTCAGTTTGGAAATTTTCGGTAAATGTGTTGAAGAATAAAGTAGCTTTATTCACTGTTTGTCCAATTAGTTTAAAATATGCCCGAACTGTGCATTTCATAGGTCAATATGACGTTGACACTGAATACGGGACCCGAATTGCTGAAATTGTGGGGGATGCACAACTCGTCCACATACCTGTTTCAGGATGAGATCGTGGTATATTGTGACCTTTGTGTAGCCCCTGTGGTACGGCCTGTATTCCCCCCGCCACCTGTGCATGGCTGCCCCTCTATTCGGACTTTGTTATAGTCCATTTCGTACTCGGGAAAACTTATAATATTTATGAAGTTATTCATGCCATGAATTAATAATAACCTTGTTTTGAAGATACCACCTTACTTACGAACGATGAATAATACCTTTAAACACAGTCATTTGAAATATTTGTAGCGGACAGGTAAGTCCATGTAATAGTGTCAATTTAAAAATATTATGTGAAGCAGTTTTCTCACAACAAAATTGGTAAATTGTACAAAATAACAGGTTTTCGTGTTTACTTCAAAAATGGAAGCTGCACTGTTTTTCAACCGCGCACCGTTGAAAATTAGTTAAAATTAAACAATCATTTATCCACTATAAAGTGTTAAGTTAACTCTCAGTGAAATAAGGGAGAAATTTTTTAATTTTTATCGGATTGGAAGGTCTGGAAATAGTTCAGAAAACCGTTTGTTAGATTCAACAATAATCTTTTTCATTTTGCAAGTCCAGTATCATTTGTTTCATTGATATAGGTTTTCCCGAGCAAGGGAAAGCAATAAAGGGGTAACAGTGCACGGGTTAAAGGGGGCTGCCTGTTATTAGCACGAGGGGTCACAATGTTCAGATAATGCGTATGATCTTGCTCTGAGGCAGGTGTGAGACAGAATCGTGGATTTCCCGAAGTAGTATATACTTGTAATTTCGATAACAATGACACGAGTTTAATTAAAGCATTGCATAATTTGTGTGAGTAAGGAAATATTACGCCGCTTGCAAACTGAACTCTGTGCATTCTGGGTGAGTAATGCGCAATAGATATAACTGTCCAGATTCGTTAGATCGAGATTGGCTGATTGGCGGTCTACCACCACATTGGAACGAGTCGCATTTGTACCAAATGGGGCTTCCAAGCAATTTCTCTCTCAACCAGACATTGCCACGAATTCCAAGAGGTCAAGCTCCCAATGGAGCAGCATCTAGTCTACTCTATAGTCTAGGGTACCAAACCAGAGAAGTTTCCATGCGAGAACGTAATTAGGAAGAGCTGGAGAGAACTGGGGGTAGAGATGGGTGGAGGCTGTTCAGAATGTGAACGCGAATAGTTTAACGTGCCAAAACCGTTCCACACGTTTCACGTCAGTCCGCTGACGATCCCCTAAATTCTCCAGAATGCAAGCTCGGAATTACTGCTTCCTTTCTCACTTCGCGACCTACCTTATAAGCACATACACACACACACACACACTTCAACTAGCTTCTCCGTATCTCCTGAGAAGAAAACATTTTCAATATTTTCAGGGTTGCGGGTCAGGAAATTCTAGAAAGTTCGGGTATTTGAACCTGTTCAGGGAAAGTCAGGGAAAACATTAAAGTTTCAGGGAATTTGGTATAAATTCAAGTTGAAGTTTTGAGGTTCTGAAATATTCAAAAATTTGTTTCGAATTAACATTTTGCATCTCGCAGGTGTAAGCTTGTTTTTATATCTGAAAGAAAAATTTGTAACGTTCAGGGAAAATAAAAAAATTAGTCAGGGAAAGTCAGGTTATTTCGGAATTGGGAATTTGTAACCATTCTTAAATTGCACAACTTTGTGCGATTTTTCTGTTCAGTATTTATATCTTTGTCAGTAAATGTCTGAAATCCGTGACGAGACGGATACAGAATCTAGAGAGCGCAGACATTGATGGAGAAAAAGAAAATATTTGAACGAAAGAGAACCGGTCATAAAACGCGAAATATTACCTCCGATGCGGACCTATAAAATCGAAACCGGATCCGTCAGAGTGCGCAAATAACCGGCACCGGCTGCAGGATCAACCTGTGCTTCAACTTTGCGCGGAACGTGCTCGGCTTACTTTTCTTAGTAACGTCATTCACGTTTTATATTTTTCTTTTAGAATACTTCTATAGCAGAGTCAATCGTGACACCGAACCTTATGTTGCAGAACTTATGTTCTATATTGAATTTATATCTTCTGAAAAAATATGCATACCTGCTCCCTTTTTAACTGAACCAGTGAAATAATCGCTGGTTGAATCAGTAAAAAAGAACGCCTATATAAGATTAGTTTCGGGCATTGCCTGAAACTGGCCTTGAGACTAAATCACACTGAGAAAACTATATCGCATGAATTACAATATTTATCGTAATTCCTGCGCTATATATAGTAATTATCGTATTATAATAGCACAAAATCGTTATATCGTACACTGCAGGTTTTTGCATTATATACCGCATAATTGTGCAGTCTATAAAGTAAGAATTTAAGTTTATTAAGCTATCACACTGTGTTTCTTCTTTTGTGATCTCGCGAGGGTTCGAGCATTGAACAATCGATCACAGGAAAAATTAAAGATGAAGTTTACATCGATTTCAAGTGAAAGATTCACCGGAACATAAATTAACCTTGCCAGATAATCTTTACATGTATTGAAGATAATTTCCGATTTTTAACCTTGCCTGGATAATCTTTCATCTTATAATCGCTCCATTGTTATTCGAGGTGTAGTGACAATTACGACGCCAGCGCTATCTAGCGTCGTTTAACTTAATTAAATTTGAGGGAAATGGCGATTCCCATCTGTCAGTTACATTTTGCATCGGCATCGACGAGTTCAGAATTATTTTCCTAACCTAAGTGAAAGTATGTTTAATCATTAACCGTTGCAGGTCTCGATTTATAGCTCGAACTCACTCATATACTCTGCCTTTTTCCCATTGCTGCTAAGGACGCCGTATATAAGATGACACCAAATTTAACTTCATTTTTTTCTGTGATATTAGTGCATTATAATATCGTACAAAGCTCTGGGACCTGATTGTACGTTATCGTATTGCGCTTTCTTGCAATATAGAGATTTTGCGATATCATTGTGCGATATCTTTTTCTCCGTGCAGTCTGTGGAAACGTAAACAGTCTATTGTAAACTGGTGACGACCCATTGTTCACACTGCCACACACTGCCACATATATTTGAAACTGCATTTGTGTATTTTGAATTATCACTGGTGAACCAGGGATTTTCCAATTTTGACTGGGTGTACCAGTAAGTACATTAACTAAAACAGCTTTACTGAATATACCATTGACAGCAACTGATAGATTCAACCAGTGATTTAGCGCTCCTCGCGACCAAGGTATGAACATCCAGTCGTCTGGTGCGCAATATATTATATCTTGTTATATTGCAGCCCGGCCCTAATTTATTGTTGTAAGACAAAAGTGCCCTTTTTAAAAGATGATTTTGCAAAGGTAAATTGTAGTGACATTGTAGTAATTCCACTGAGTGAAACAGTGAAATCACACTGATTGTCAGTGACGTCCCAAATTTTAAAATCGATGATCATAAACGGTATAATCTATTTATATCAGAAGCTTTTGAGGAATGGATTTCACTTTTCATTCTTTCTCTGAAATGCAACCCACCGAAGACAAATATTTTTTATCTTTTCAATATACTGTAAAATCGACCCCTCATATTACATTTTCAGTAAAGTAAAAAGAAAGGCGGTTCTATTGCAATACAAAAAAAAAAAACAAGAAATATATCTTGGAAGGGTGAAGAAGTACCAACAGAGCGAAACTTTACGTCATTTGCACGAAGATGAGTTCTTATAGTTTCATGTGATATATCGTGACCCTTTTTCTTCAATTTCGCAGCTCCTTCTCGCAGAGT
>NC_046658.1:103691221-103692506 GCF_010883055.1 Belonocnema kinseyi
GAGCTCTTCTTAATATTTTGACACCAAAATCATGTCGATACACCTTACCGACTGCGAGTAAAGCCACCCACGCTTTAACTTGACAGACTGTATATATATACTATATATACTATATATATACTGTATACTATTATTATTTTCAAGTAATATGTATTGCAATTGTAAAAAATTAAAAAAAACCCTGCTTTCTATTGATCCTGTATTAGAAAAACAAACAAGACTTTCGATATAAACTTGACTTCTTTTAAGCGGAAGAGTCGAATCAGAAGATCGGATCTTCAAGTGTGGGCTGGTGCTGAATGAGCCGCAGTGGTGTAACCGGTTCGATAATGACGCGATGAATTCCAGAAAAATTAAACGGTTGCCAAGGCATTAAATACGAGAGAATGAGTGAGTGTATGCGGAAAAGAGAGGTCTATTGAATATTATCATGATATCTATTAGTCTATTACCTACTCTGCTAAAATCGAACGATCATTATTTTTTAAATCACACCTCTTAAAACGAAAGCGCAACATCCTAAATAAAAATTTAGACTTTCTCTGCACGTGTTGAATAAATTTGTTTGTACTTGAATCATCTTGAAAATCACTTTCAAACTCATTTCCCTATTCCCTTATTTTACCCTTTTTTGAAGAATGCTTCTGTTTCTCAATAAGAAAATCCTACTATTTTTGGCTAAAAGTTCATTCTTTTGATTGGAAAGTCATCTTTTTTGGTTGAATCCAACTTGCTGGAAATTCTTTTTTAGTTTATTCAAAATTAAATTCTTAAATTGAAAATTTAATGATTCCCTTTGTGGTTGAAGTTTTATACTTTTGGTTTGAATACTGATCTTTTTCAGTTGAAAACTTAGACTATTTGGATGAAAATTCATAATTCTTTATTTAACATTAACTTTATTGTTCAAAATTCATCTTTTCTGGTTAGTCAACTATTTTGTAAAGAATTCGCCTTTTTAACTTGAAAACTTAACTAAAGTCGGTGAAAAGTTCATGTATTTTGTTGAAAATTCGTCTTTTAATTAATCGACGATCAAGATCCTTACTGTGAAGGCCCTTTTCTAATAACACAAAGTAAAAAAGTTATAAGAAAATAAAAGAATCATAAATTCTAAATTATGTAACACCTTAGAAGAATGGTTAATTCTGGACTTGGTGCCATGTCGGTTTATTAACGTTGAAGTTTGAGCAGTCATATCCGCTTAACCGAGAGGAATACAAAGATTGTATCGTTGCTATAAAAGTTTCTTTAGAAACAGTTACAAAAGGAAAAGAAATCTTTT
>NC_046658.1:103692606-103704482 GCF_010883055.1 Belonocnema kinseyi
GGATAAAGATTAAAGCCGTACCGAAATTATGATACGTATTGTCAGATTTTTTCGGTGCGAATAGCAGGACATGGAAAAAGGGACTGTTTTTAGCCAAATTTCGGTAAAAATAGCCGAATTTGATGGTAGCCGTAGAGTAGAGTTTAAGGGCTGGCTAAGATTTAAATATTATTTTAATGTACACTTGAGAAGCGCTTTTAAAAGCCACAGTTTTTATCACCTATACATCGTGAATTTTCTATTATACCGCAAGCCTCGTCAATTAGGTATTATACAAGAAATTACAAAATCGATTTAGAGAAGTCTGACACAGTCGATAAAACTATGAATATTGAATGCCGAGATGGAATCCAGATCAATATACACCGAAAGAGAAATATAATTATCAGACTTTTTGGATGCTACATTCGCTGAATCCGAATAATTTATTTATCAGTGTTCGAAATAATTCTCTTTTATTTGAGATTCTTTTTGAATAGCTTATTGGCAATAATTTTGAATAATAGATAAGTGGATAAATTCAAATTGTAGAATGAGCTACAAAGATTTTTTTTTAAATATACCTTTACCTTTTTCTTCTTGCTGCACTTTTTTTTAAAATAAATTTTCCATTTTATAAAATACCATCGAATTTAACCATACAATTTTTACATCCTAAAATATTTCTGTTTCATAAAAAATCAGAAGCAAACAGTCTTGCCCCCAGACGTGAGAGAAGACCAACGAAATCCAACTTGTTAGAAATAATTAAATTATCAATTCATTGTTTTTTTATGATAACTATTGCGTATAGGAATATGATATGCAATAATGTGGGTCTTAAAATTGAAAAAAATGTATGAATTCCATTTTTATTAACTTTTCATAGAGCACTGTAATGTTAATCAAGTAGTTCTGCTCTGGTCCACCCCGCCTTATATGGACAATGAAAATATGGATTTGAATGTATTCTCGAGTGCAATTCTATGTAACGAAACGAAGCAATGCTTGTAATATAATTGTAATATTAGGGACGAAGGTAGCTTTGTTCCCTGAAAATGTTTGAATCTACTACCACTATTTGCGAGTTATTCCATCCGGTTGTTTGTTAGAGCATTCATGCTGATATTTGTTTGCACCACGACGTGCAGAGGAATTAACGAGCGGCTTTTGTTTCAGGTAAATATCTGGAAAACCCGGAGGCCGCAGGTCTATGTAAAACCATTAAAACGTCATTTTTACCTCGTCCGTCCGGTAAGTTTTAAATATCGCATTGTATGTGAGACTAGTGAGGAAAGAATGCATTTGATGCAAAAGGAGCAACTGACAGATAGTTATTTATACGCTCCGGTATTGTAAACTTCAAAGAATTTATGCTGGGGGCAGTGTCTATTATTTCAAAGAATAATTTACCTAACTGCTATTTATGTCTAAACCAGAATTCGTATACATGCCTTCAAATTCTCCATCTTTAATAATTCAGATAAATGTCTTCTTCAGATGCGAAGGAAAATGAGAAAACAATAAATACTGTTGACGTGTACAATTAAGATTTAGCTGTTTCAAGTCATTCCGTGTATCTGTGCTTAAATAGGGCGACACTGGCCGAGAAAACCGGGAACTAGCCTAGAAAAAGCTGGGGACTTTTTTCAAAAAACGGGGATTTTTCGGATTAAAGTTAAGTTAATGTTTGGTAATAATTTCATAGCCAACCCAAACTTATATAATTAATTACCAATAACTGCCATGTCTTCAAATGTAAAATTTACCGAATTTTGGTAATTTCGGGGACATAAAAGTATATAATGGTACCTACCAAATAGAACAAAGGTATACACGGAAAAAAGTGTGTAATACAGTTACAGGATTTTCAGTTAAAATAGGGATAGCATCGATTTTTGAAAAGCTGACAGATTTTTCCGCTGAGTTTACAGAATTTTTAGTAATTTTACAAATTTACGTATGCTTTCTACGAAATGAACAGACTTTTTTATTAGAGTTTACAGTTTTAACATATCAACTTGACGAAAAATTTCAATAAATTACCGAAAATATCCGTAAATTGATTAAATTATTGAAAATTCTGCAAACTCTGCAGCAGATTCGGTAATCTTCATAGAAAAAACTATGCTGTTCCTATTTTGACTAAAATTCTTGTAAGTCCAGTAGAGTTTTTTTCTGCTTGTGGAAGTATGATTTTCTATTGAAAATCCATCAAACTTTTTTATACAATTTGATTAAAAATGTAACTATTTGTAGTCGAAGTTTATTATTTTTTGTTTGAAAATTTAACTATTTGGTTGAAAATTCGTCTTGGTAAATTTAAAATCCAACTTTGTGGTTAAAATGTTCGCCTTTTTAATTGAAATTGCAATTATTTTGTTGTAAATAAAACTGTTTGTTCTAAATGTAATTTTCTTGTTCGTTGAAAATTCTTTTATTTGGTTGAAAAATCATCTCTTTTGGTAGAAAAGTTCACGTTTGTAAATTCATCTTTCTTGGCTGACCATTCGCCTGTTTATCTTAAAAACTCAACTCTTTCATTGAATTAAAACTAATTTATCCAATGAAATCGAAGACCAGCTTTTGACTTTAAAGGGGTTTTGTGGGGTGGGTATTCATATTTGTTATGTCTTTAGCTCTACTCTAATTGTGATAATATTCTGAACTTTATTCTCTTCATTAAATTATCTCGGTCAGAGTTCTGTCCCATATGGGTTTTTTAACGTAGAAGTAGTCTGATTAACGAGATCAGATGTTGAAGTATACAAAGCGAAAAATATAATTTCTTCGAAAAAAGTCTCATGAAAATTGGTTTTCCTTGGCGGCCCAACAGGATTTTTCTATGGAGAAAATTCGTCTTTTTGGGTTCCTTTTGAGTAGGAGGGGTTCCTTTTTGTTTCATCTCCTTAGGGTCAAAAATTGGTTCTAATTGAAACCCCAGTATTTTCTTTGTTGAACGGCCTCAAAGCAGCTATATCTAACAAAGACGCATTTGTCTAAAAACAAGTTTAATTTTCCTTTTTCTCTGGGCCCATGAAGTTAATTTGTAGAAGTGCATTCTCATTTTCTATACTTTATCTCCGTGTCTTATTTTTCTCAGGCGATCTTGATTCAACTCGATTTGGTTTCTGCTTATAAAGCGGAAAGCTACAATAGAGGCAAAGTCCACTCTGTCGACTGAAAAGTACGTCAATCGCGATAAGAGTATCGCCGTCAGACACAATAAGCGGCATTTATTTATAGAGCGAAAAACTTTACGACACTGGGTTACTGCACTAAACTTTAAACCATTGATAATAATTCCGAGAGTTATCCCCGTTAAATAACGATATATAACTGAGGTTATCACCGACTTGACAGAATTTTCCATAATATTCTTGCTTAACGAGATTTAAGATTACACTGAAACCTGGATTTCCGGTGACAGGATTTGTGCGTTGCTAGAACTGATGTCCTTGACAATTTTTTTATTAGGAGAGTCGCGGGGCCGAGGGAGAGGCGGTGCTCAGTCAAGCGTGATAAACAGCTTGAGGGGGTACGGACTCTCAGTACGTTAGTTGCATCATGATGCAACTAACGTAAAAAAAATTATTTGAGTTTAGGAATGATGAAATGAATGCCAATGTAGTATCTTCTCATCATTTTCTAAAGAATATCTACGATTCTGATCTAATTTTCGGTTTACTTTCAACTTGGGTTCAAAATTCATCTGTTTTGGTAGAAGATTCATCTTTCTGGGTTGAAGATTAACTTTTTTAAATTAAAATTATCTATACTATGTTTGGTTATATAATTGATCTTTTCCAGTTCACAATTCACCTACTGGATTGAAAATTCCGGTATTTTGTCGAAAATTCGATTTTTTGATAGAATATTAATTTTCTTCTTGACTAATTCATCATTTTAGTTACAAAATTTATTTCTTCAATTGAAAATTTAATAAATTCCTTAAATTTGTTGAAAATGCATATTTTTGCTGAAAATTGAATTATTTCATTGACAATTGATTTCAGTTGGATGAAAAATAATTTTTCCTGAAAATTTGTCTATTCTATGTTCAAGATTTATTTATTTTAGGTAAATAATCTTATTTGTTGTTATTGTATAAAACTAATCTCATTAGTTGAAACTTCCTCTTCCTGGTTAAAAGTTTATTTTTCTGACTGCAAATTTTACAATTCTATTTTTGGTTCGAAATGCATGTATTTTGTTGAAAATTTGTCTTTTTTGGTAGGAACTTCATATTCTAAAGTTCGTTTTTTACTTAACAATTAATTTTTTTAACTGAAATTCAATTGTTTTCGTAGACAATTTGAAGTTTAAAATTTAACTTTTTATTTTTTTGAAGGCTCATCTATTTGTTTGAAAATTAAACTGTTTCGTTGAAAACTCTTTTTGGCCAAATGAATTGTCTTAACTTAAATTTTCGGTTAAAAATCTATCTTCTTTAAGTAGAAAACTCAACTATTTGGTGAAAAATTCCTTGTATCTAACCTATGTCTAACGCAATTTTTGAATAACCCCGAATAAAATTCGGTATGACTGTTGTAACTGAAAGTGTATAGAATAAATTTAGAAACAAACCATTTTTGCCTTAAACTTATTGATCTGAATATATTATATATTATTTTCTTTAACACGTTAATGGTCTGCAGGTGATGACTTCGTCCTGTACATAATTGCCTTGAAGACAGGTGTTTTTGCTCTAATTTACAAAAAAAGAAAAAATCGGAAACAAGCACTTTCTGTACGGGTAAAGAAGCGTAAAGATAAAAGTGGCAAATGGGTCTGAATTCGTAAAACCGTGAAGGTCATCTCTGTGTACTTTGTGCACTGTTCAGGTATAATCCGAATTCGTTTATTTTACATTAAACTCAAATCTGTTTGCCTTGCGTCAGAGGAAGCGATCTTTTTTGACCTCTATGAAGTCGAGGAATTGTAAACGTTTGTAGCGTAGTCGGTTTATCTTTTGGCAACCGTGGCAGTCTCAGATAACGGTTGATAATGCACGCACTCCCGGTTGCGTAAGCAACTGACAATTCAACATTCTTGAATATTTTTAGCAGGAAATGTTGATTACAAGCAATTTTAATTTCTACTGATAGTCAGGGCTGTGACACACTCACCAAGTGACTTTTAGTCACTTGTTTTTCAAGTTACTTTTAATTTTTTGTTTAAGAAGAAGTCACTATAGTCACTTTTTTTCAAGGAAAAGGCCACTTTCATTATCTTAATCATATCAGAATTCACGCTCTTTCTATTGCCCTTTTTACCTATTCTCTATCTATTATTATATTTTTAGTTCAGGTTGGTTGAAAGCTTGGTTAAAAGTTAAACAGCTTCGTTAAAAAACTATTTTTTGTTTAAAGATCCATCTCTTTAGTTAAAAATGTAACCATTTTTGTGAATTCGTTTTTTTGTTGAAAATTAATTTTTTTAAATTTAATCTTTATTTATGAATAAATCAACTAACTTATTTGTTATAAAAACCTTTTTTGGTTAAAAGTTCATATTTTTGGTTAAAAATTTAACAATTTTTTTGGAAATTCGTTTATTTTTGGTTGAGAATTAATTTGTTTACATATAATCTTTTTTTATCAAGAATTCAGCTACTGAGTCAAAGTTGAAGTAGTTTGTTAAAAATTCATTTTTTGTTTAAAGATTGATCTTTTTTGTTAAAAATGTAACTATTTTTTTGGAAATTCGTTTTTTTTGTAGAAAATTAATTTTCTTAATTGAAAATTCAACTATTCCTTTTTTTCTTCAAAATTTATGTATTTTGTTGAAAATTTGTCTTTTGTTGTAGAAAAATAATCTTTAGGGGTAAAAAATCATATTTTTGGTTGAGAATTCAACTATTTAGCGAAAAATGATATATTTTTATTGAAAAAACATATTTTGGGGTTGAAAGTTCAACAGTTGTGTAAATAATTCGTCTTTTTGTCTTAAAAATTCAACAATAATATGGCAAAGAAATCATGTCTTTCATTGCAACTTCATTTTTTTGGGTTAAAATTTAACCGAATGGTTAAAAATCCAACTGTTATTGGTCGCATTTTAACATTCTTTGTTCGAAATGTCGGCCGTTTGATTCAAAATTCCACTATTTGTTTAAAAATTTTACTTTTTTGTTACGAATTCGTCTCTTTTGCATAATAGTGTAACTATTTGTTTCTAAATGAAACTATTAAAAGTCAAATTTTTTCAAAAACTTTCAAATTTTTAGCTTGAACACTCAACTTTTTAGATAAAAATTTAGCTTTCTTGATCGAAAATTAATGTATTTTGTTGAAAACTTGTCTTTTCGGCAGAAATTTTAACTTTTTGTCAAAAATTTAACTGTTTGTTTGAAAGTTGAATATTGGTCTCTTTTATTTAAAAATTAAATCTTACATTTTTTTCTCGAATATTTATATTTTTTAGTTGAAAATTGAATTTAATATGGTATACTTACGTTAACTTCATTCAACCGAATTTGATCTTATATTATTTCCCTATTTTTGTGAAAAATCACTTTATTTGTTCGATTTTGAGAGCTTTTAAGACTATTAAGTCTGCAGTATTAAAAATATAATTATTTTACATAATTGATTATTTTTTGGTTTTCTCGTTACTGTTGTAAACCATCGTAATATAAATATGGCATGGTTGAATGTCGAAGGTTTATTTATTTAACTTGCGATTCAATGAATTACAATTTGCCTGAACATTAATTCTAAAATTGAAAAAGCCAAGTATGGAAAAAAATTCTATTATTTTTCAGTTTTGACAATGATTAAGAGAGCGAAAATAACGAATGATGAATTTGTAAGAAAATTAAAACCCTAGTTTTCTCTGTGTGAAATCGAAATTTTTGAGTAAATCAGAGTTTCTATTGTCACTTTTTCCACTTTAAAAAAAAATTAGATTAGGCTGTGGCAGCCGTGTTATGTATTTTTCATTTCATGTTATTTATTTTGATGCTGATATATTCGCGACATTGGTATTTTACTCAAAAAGTCTCATTGTTTTTAATTGATTGAAAATATTACTAAATAATTTCATACTATCCGGGTCGACTCGCTGAATTCCCACAAATAAATAAACATCAGATCATCAATAAACAGCAGATGTTATAGTATTTTTCAGGAGGAGTAAAATATCCTATGCGCGATTAACCCGCACGTGTCGATGACCGAGGCAGTTTCTCTGCTGAAAACAATGGCTCGTGCACTTTACTTCCACTTGCAAAGCAAGAATTATGTTTATGCGTTGCAACTGTGCGAGCTTTCCTTCTCACTTCATTATTATCATAATTACCGAACCGTGAGCATCCAGCTGTCGCAATAGGAGAGAGTGGGAGTATGGTGCCGCGCTTTGACTTCCATGCCCTATAAAGTATTATTGAAATTTGATTTTGGTGAGTTTACTTTTTAGGATGAAGCTCACATTATCAGGAAACATTTATTTTATTGTTTAATGTTGCTTTTTAATTACGTTATTATTCGACATTTAATTATTTGATGAGATCTGCTCGGTTCTGTTTTTTGAGCGAACCTAATAACAAAACGAAAAACTACCATCCTTCAGGACCCAAGTTCATGGTAGTTTTTCATTTTGGCGTTAGGTTTGCTCAAAAACAGAAGAGCCTTGATTATTATATAAAAAATAGAATTTTATACGAAAAAAACGGTATTTACCGTGAGTCTTTCTACTATTTAGCTTACAAATGGCTTCTTCGTTTGGCCATAGATGATGAAGTATCTACTGATACGTATTTTAAAACAAAAATTGTATCACCTCACTGTTTTTGCAAAAAAAGAAAGCTTTTTTATGTAAAAAAAACTAATATGAAGATCAACAAGTACAGGTGTTATTTTTAATTATCGTCGTGCCCCGCACTGGCACCATACCGGCATTCCCTATACTCTTTACTACATTTCCACCCAGTGGGAAATTTACGATTGGCCCAATATTGAGCGAGTCGTACACTTCCCACTGGGAACTATAATTTCTAGAGCAGAGTGTCTATAATAAAAATTATTATCTCTCCCATGTGACTCTAGATAATGAACTTACTGCGATCATCGGATGTCTTACTTTTGCTTACTCAGTGTTTATCACAGCTTATCGTTCTTTATTGTTTGATAATGAGATTCCCCTATCAAATCCGTGCAAATTATTCACACGAAAATATCACGGCACAAAATATATCTTTCATGGCTTAATCAAATTTTTAAGATAAACGAATGTTATCTGAAGCATTTTAAAACTTTTGGGGGTTAAAGATAAATGATTCACTTAACCTTCAATGCATAATTTAATCTAAGGAGCCATTCAAAAACCAGGTCACGCTATATTTTGAATAATTTTCCATCCCTCCCACTTCTTTATTACAGATCTTCACAAAAAAAAGTTGAAACCCAAGGATATTTTGCCAATAAGACTAAGCAGCTCAACATGCTCTAAAAATAGGGGAAATAGGGGTATTTTTCATAGAAATAAAGGAATAATCGGGTAATACAGTGAGCTAACCGAAATATTTTTTTTTACAGTTTGGTTGATCCAACCAAAAGTTTTGTAAGCTCAACAAAATTTTGCTGTGGGCATAAAAAACATTTTTTTAGTTGAACAGGTATATTTTGTAGAATTAAACAGGTATCTCATTTATGTGAGAAAACGCTATTGTGAGAAGAATGAGTTGATTCGCAGAAAAATCCGTTTTATTTGCAACGAAATTTTCTTAATTAATCATAATAAAATTTGATCAGGATAATCCATGATTACAGACGAAATTGTGATTAACCAAAAGACTTTTCAGGAAGATGAATATTGCTTGGTTTGGGTGTTTTAAGCAAAATAAACATGCTAAGTTCATAATCCTAAATTCTCAAGTCAAATCAAGGAAAATCACTATTACTACTGTCACTTTATATAGGAATCTAACTTTAAACAACAAACATTTACATTCTTTGGTAGTCGTAACAAACAGTACTTAGCAGAAGTTTTTGTTTCACCCCAGTAAATTATTTTGTTACATCAACCACTTTTTATGGTAATGATAACCAAATTTTTGTAAAATGAATAAAAACTGCTCAACAAAATTATTGTGTTACCGGAACTTTACTTTTTTTTCCAGCCTGGAAAATTGTTGTGATTCTTTTTAGCTATTGTCTTTTTTCTGACACCTTGATGCTTAATTATGTAGGCATGTAGACATGTAGATTGTAGAATGTAGATGGGGGGTCAGTGAGCAGCAGGTCCTGTAATACGATAAGGGTAGCTAGTGAAGCTAGTCACTAGTGGTAGGAGGGAGATAAAGTGAGATGGGGATGTTGCTCCCTCCTTAGGGAGTCCCATCAAGATTCCAGGAAAGCACTGGTAATGCGAAGCCCTACTCTCGACCAGCTGGAATTCCAGTTTCCCTTGGACATGCTATTAAAGTTCCACGCGCTGTTGTTTCAAATGCCAATCTCTGCCGTTCAATACGGAATACCCACGCCTATTTTAGCCGTAGCACATTGATTTCTGTCAACGTGCTTCAAATTCTCTTCAGTTTCGTTATCACTCATTCCTATTCAAAACCTGTTACTTCCTATATTTTATTATTTAAATTAATGGTGGATTAGATTGGACGAGCACGAATTTGATGTGTAAGAAGAAAATACTATTTTTGCAAATTCAAATTAAGTTAATCAGACACTGAGAAAAAAAGTTTAGTATTCGCAACAAAACACTTTTGTTGAGCAGTTTTTGTTGTCAGAGCAAAATTTTGGTTGTTAGGACAACATTATTTTGTTGACCAAACAAAATATTTGGTTCTCAACACAAAATTATTTTGTTAAGCCTTATTTTATTGTCCTGAACAAATTTTTGTTGAGCCAGCAAAACTATTTAGTTAGGCCCACGAAAGATGCAACCACACATGCGCACTCGTTCAGTGGGACCACGTGCACAAGTGTGCAAGTTAATTTCCATGATGGCGGATAATACTGGTCAAGTCGCGTATTCCGCTATCATCAGACGTGCTGTTTAAACTAATCTAAGTGAGTGAATAAACATTATGGATACTTGATACCTCGTAAATAAAATAGATTAATTGTCCATTTATCGTAGAGTGTAGACAATTTTTTCTTTTTTTTCGTAGAGCATGGCATTGATAAAGATGCGTTTGAGGCTCTCACGCCTGGTAGTCCTTTCGTTGAAGACCTCTTGGCAAACGAGGTACTTAGAATACAAATAAAATTTGAGTGAAAGCCACGAGATTACATCGCATCAAGGGAGAAAGGTATTTCCAATTCAAAATCAAATCAGGATAATAGTTCTTTTCAGAAAATATCAAATAAATCACTAACTGAATTGTTTGAAGGTGGCGATGATAACAATTCCTTGTTGAAGGTACTTTTTTAATTCTTTATCTTGGTTATATTTTTCTAAAATTTACATTATTAATTTGAGGAGCTGAACAAAAACTAAATTTTTAAACAAAATATGTTTTTACATAAAAAATATTCAGCAGCACTGACAAAACTATTTTGTGTATACAGCAAAACAATTTATTTGAGGCAAAAAAATAATTTGATTGGCCATGCAAAACTATTTTCTTAGGTTAACAAAAAAATTTTGTTAAACCAACAGAATATTGTATTGAGGTGACAAATAATTTTGTTGCCTGAACAAAAAATTTGATTATGCTAACAAAACAATTTTGTTTGGCCAACAAAAGGTCTCAACAAAAAAATTTTGTTGTTCCAGCTAAACAGTTTTCTCAGTGGAGTGATACCAGATATTCATCACATATAAACTACCCTCTGAAATGGTGCACATGTCCAGGCACTGATATTCTGTCTCGTATTTTATGTTACCTATGACGGAGTCTTTAAATTTCGCATTATGCCCACCAGGTATCTCTAATCTCTCTATATTAGTTTATAGCTATCAGCAATTCTTTTAAAAGCCTCAATGAAGCATTGATTAAAAATTCATTTTGGAAGTATGTGATAAGCAAATACTATCTAGAGATATAATTGAATCCTGGCTATCACAAAAGTTATTCGTAATAAACTATCGATTATGGTTAATTCGTTATACTCAGTAATAATGTATAAAGGTTGTTTAAAGTAATTTTCGAAACTTGACATTTACAGCCCTTAATGTCCTACAAACACCCCTAGAAACTACGTGTGATAAGCCCCTAAGGTATAAAGAGAGGGTGCATAATTTATAAAAACTTGGATTCATTTTCCTTTTGTCCGATTATATACAAGAATGACGAATGGAAATTCACTCTGATCGCGATTGTCAACATCTTTGAAGCAAATCTTGTTTGATATTTGTATGCTGAGTTATTTTACTTACATAAGATATTGACAATTATAAACAAAAATATTCGCATATTGGCAAAGGAAAATAATACATAGAAACTAATGAGGCATATCCATGTAAAGATAAGAGATTATCGTATCTTTCTATTATGCTTCAATGGCGTTTTTTTAACACTGTCTTATTCATATAAAACAGTTTAACTACTGAAAGTTATTATATTATCTGGGTCCATGAAAACCCTTTTTTCTTTATCCTACATTATATTAAGAATTTTAAATCAATTTATATCCAGAGTAATAAATGCAGTAAGCAGAGTATTTATTAATGGAGAAGTAGTTGGGAATTAAAATAAACATGGGAAAAGCTGAGAATAAAAATACGAGCCGGGAAACACATTTAAAGTATTGAAAAATTTTATATTTGATGTTATTTGCGATAAAAAGACAAATAAATTTGAATGCTTATTCCTTATCATCATCCTTTATTCAAAAGCTCTTTTACGAATTTTTTGCATCATCCATTTGAAAAATGAAAATGTCCAAATAAGTACTTTAAAAAGACTTCAAAACTTTCATTCAATATTTAAGCTA
>NC_046658.1:103704582-103769554 GCF_010883055.1 Belonocnema kinseyi
GTAGAAATTTCACATTTTTTGTTATTAATGTAATTATTTTGTTAAAAATGAATTTAACTATATTATTTAACTATATTTTTTAATTCGTTTTTTTTTATTGAAAGTTCAACTATTAAATTTTTGGTAGAAAATGGATCTTTTTAGGATCCCAAAAAACCATCATAAAAATTATTTATTTAATAAGTGAATTTTACATTAACTATTTTATAAACACATGTAATTATAATTAAACTCTCATAATAAAAGATGTCAAATATTTGTTTGTATTTGTTTTTCAATAATTAATCATTAATTAACCGCTATTACCAAATAAATTAAAAGTTATAATTAAGAATTTACTAATTAGTTTAAATATAATAAGATATCACCATACATAAAAAACCGAAAATAGCCTGGAATTTAGTGATCGAAAATTAGCAGACATCTTGGGTTATTGAATCAGTAGTATATGTATTGACAAACTTAAATGCGACATATGGCTTGCTCGAGTTTAACTATAGTAGTTTGTAGCTAAGTACTGCGAAACGAGTAAAGAACCCATCTTTTTTACATTCTCATTATCCTATTTTTAATGAATCTTCAGAATCACTTATAACCGTAGAGCAGGTGCTCGTTTATTACACCTCAGAATACTGTACGCATACACAAACACTTAACAATGAAATTTACAGTTTACCAATAATGACTATCCTTACGTAACTCGTACCATATCGGCAATTAGGATAATTGCATTCCGCGGAAGTGGAAGGACGAGAAAACCTCTTCTGAGACGATGTACAAGTCAAGTGGATGCAGAGATTGAGGAGGTACCTGAAACGTATAATGAGATTTTAACGCGAGAATCGAGATTTTTCATAAAGTTATTCGTATTGCAATTTACAATTACACATGATTTTTTATTACATAATTTCGTTAACTTACGTTAAGTTAAATATTGTAATTTAATTCAGATTCTGCTTCAGACGAATTCTTGGTACAAGTACCACTATCAGACTTGTTACACTCGAGAGCTATTCGTGATTGCGGGTGTAAATAAGAGAACCAACTAACCAATCACTTCAGGAAGAACTCAGGTCGAATTAAATTCTCCCAATTCAAGCATACTTCAAGTCGCTCTTTGATCTTTGCGCCATTTTCATTTAAGTTTTTATCTTTTAACTGTTTATTTATCCTCTCTCTCTCTCTCTCTCTTTGGATATGGTGAATAGATATCTTGATCATCTGTATATAGGAGAAACCAATACGAGGTGGATACCAGTACGTACTGTATAATGGGTAAAATTAAATATGTTTTGAAGCCAAATTTTTTCAGTATCTTTTTATGAGTAGCAATATTAAACACGAGTTATTTTTTGCCATTTTCTTCCTGGGTTGACAGATCATTATTTTTTTAAGGAATTAAATTGCTTTCACTATTCTTTTATTGTGGATCCTTCGATTCGTCAGACTCTTGGCTTCAAAACACTAATGATTAATTCTCTTAATTTTCATTGAAAGAATATTTTACATATTTTATGACAAATGTCACTCGGTACGAGGTGAATAGATTGTTGACAGATTACAGGCTCGAGTACAAAATGATTTTCTGTGAGCACAATAAAGTAAGTGCTACTAACCAAACAACTTTTTAATAAAACTGCCAGTTCATGACTTTTAACAACATAACCAAATAAAAGCATTTGTAGTTTTTTGGTCTATTATAGTTGGTAAATAATCACTGTATAAATGAAAAAGTGTTTTTGAATACAAGTTTTAGATTATTGTTTAATGAATTCATTACGCAACATCCTTTCACAGCTGAAGAATACGACCTGAATAAAATTTTAACGTGCTAAAAAAGTATCAAATATAAGATAAATGGCTTATATAATTTATATGATGGAATTTCTATCTTTAATATGAATGTTCCAGCTTTAATTTTGTATTGAATATTTTCCCATTCATTAATCATTTATCAATATTATGACTTCAAAAGTTTTTCTGTCTGCCTCCTACTGGTTTCCCCTACAATCCTACATGTTCTCAAATGCCCACATACATTCTTCTGTCTCTCTCGTACACTCATTTCCTCTTCTCGGTTTTCCTGGTTCCCGTCTCCTGTCTCGAGGTCATGCGGCTCCTCAAAGCAAAGGGTGTGCAGAAAAAGATAGGGATAGATAGAAAAAGAGAAAGTAAACGAGACCGGAACCGGTTTTTAAAAGGGCATCATAATTATTTCCTCCCTGTACCAGCTTCTCGTTGAAGGGTTTGCCGTTTCAAAAATTCTAATCGATACGTCGTTATACTCTTGCGGTGTAGTGAACAGAAGGACGTTTTCTATATTTAATACAATCGTTTGATCTTAGCGGGACAACAGAATTCCAATTAAATACTTTTTCAGTGCTTAACTTTGCAATAGAATTGTTGAATCTTGAGTGGAGGTGTTGCGACTAGTAAAAGAAATCTCTGGACGAAAATGGAACAGCAATAGAAGAGAGAAGAGTCGTTTATTATTCTCCAAGAATAACTATCTCATGTGCTTGAAACACTGCGGGAGATCTCTTGAAAATAGATTCATCGTGGATGCTTCTCGGTTATATACTTTTAGCTGGTGGAATGGTATCTTTGCTGGACCACATGAACGTGTTTCCGTTTTGTCTCCTTTCTTTGACGAGGTCATGTTTTACTACTCTAAAAACGACCCCAAACTTTTCCGACAAGCGGCAAAGTGTCTACGCGCGTCTGCTGCACACGTGCATGAAACATGAGTAATATGACCCTCCTTCGAATCTAGGAGTTCTTGGAAATCTTGAGGCTTGACTTCTTTTGAATTATTTTTCTTCTGCATACTTTTTCATCTTCATTGGAATCTGTAGACGTAGGACGTAGGTGTATAGATAGGCCATAGTAGGGGAAGCTGTACTAGATGGATAGAACAACTTTTGAAGTTCTAATATTCGTAAATGATGAACAAGTGGGGAAAGTATTACATACAAATTTAAAGCAGAAACATTCGTTTTAAAGATAGTAATGTCATCACATGTAGTATATTAGCCTTTTATCCTATATCCTATATTTTCACAAAACCACGTGGGAAAAGTTGTTCGAGGTTGATCTGAAATACTTTTTTCCCATTTAATTCAAACTCGAATAATTATAACATCTTGATTTTCCCCTATATCAGGATGAAGTTCTATAGGTCCATCAGAATTCAATTATATGTATATATTTAACACTTCATCAACTAAACATTAATGTAGATTGTAGAGATTCTTAAATTATTTTTCCGTAACTAAAATGAACAACTGTCAATCTGAACTCTCACATTTACGTTGATTAAACAAAAAGAGTGAAAAATGTGTGCTTAAATAATGCGTCAATAACATCGATCGACTACACTAATTGGTAACTGCGGTTCTGAAAATCGAGGGTGAAAATAGATATTAATTGGTGGTCGACCTCCTTGTTGACTTATTATTTCATCATCTGCCTAGCTCATATTATCCTAAAACGTGTTTCTAAAAGAATCTAACATAGGCAAATTAAATTTAAAACAAAGATTACAAACGAGTTTTGAGATTGGTCATTTAGCCACGGGACTAAGTAAAATGCTTGAAGATATGACGGTTTTATTGATTAAATATACTCTGTTTGAAATCTTATGCGACAATGTGCTATATATTCTCTTCTTCCATACTGCTTACCTCATCCATATCCTCTAAGTAAAGCTCTCCACGAGGGCCCATTGGTAACTAAGATCATTCGCTTTTGGCGTCTATTACTTTGTAAACATCCATACATCTTCTCATACAAGCTCTTGTTGTTTCTGTGGCTCTTTGTCCCATGTCACTGTCGTGTCCCAGTCACACATTCCCACCACTCCTTCCTCGATCTCAACATGACCAAACCATCTCAAAAAATCTTTTCCCTCTTGTCAAGCTCAGTAAGCATTTTCCCTGGCCTGCACATTCTTTGTCAAAATCATCTCATTACTGACATTTGTCTATGATCGTTTTATCGCTTGTATCCCACAGGAATTGATTCCAAACCCCGTTAGGTTTAGTCCCATTCTTTTCTTGGTATGCTCAGGTCTCGCTGTAGCGTGCAGTTCAGTGGATGCAAGTACAGATGTATATATTGCAATTTTAGCTTTATTTGTCATACCTCATTTATATGCCTGGATATTTCTTCATCTATCTTTCTATCGTTAGTAAATGAACTTCCAAGACATGCGTATAATTATTAACTTGTTCTATCCTTCTGCGCGTTACACGTTATAAATGGGTTTTGTGATTGTTAATTTTATTAGCAACGAAGAGAAGGAAACATTATTTTGGTCCAATACCAATTGCAGTAAATATTTCATTGACATGCGGCTTTCACAATATAACTAACATTTCAGCTTGCTAGACATTTACAAATATCTATTTCTACCAGAGTAATTATGATATGTCCTTTGCAGAAAAAATAGAGAAAATTTATCCTAGAGACGATTGAATTCTGAACTAGGTGCATCCTCTGTGTTTACATCGCCTTGTTTTGCGATGGCATTATAATGATTAGCTTTAACCATAGGTTAACATGACGTATACTACTGCACCTCTGTACAGATAAGTGCACCTTCCTCTGGAAGTCACGCGACCACCATTGCGACCGTGCCATTAACCTAGAATATCTTGCCTGGAGGACGACGTTTTTCTCTTTCTTTCTCTTTCGCTCATTCCCCCCAACTCTCTGATAATTCTTCTTGAGTGTGTGAGTAGTTGAAAATGGAATTTCGAGAAGGAGCAAGGCTTTAACCTTGAGGAGGTATTCTCGAATCTATTGACTGAAGAGGGTCTGTGGTGGTTCTAGGATTTCTAAGTGTTCTAGTCACGCGGCTAGAGGCTCCTCAACCATTTTGAAACAAAACAAGGTATCGCATTGCCAATCCTTTTTGTCAGCTAATAGAAGCTAATAGAAATGCCTCCGCATCCAGGGTGGCTACTGACTGGAAAAACCGGGAATTGGCCTGGAATTTGAGCATCGGGAAAAAGTTGGGAATTAAATTTTTTCAGACTTGTTTTTACTTTTGCAATAAATATCGTCTCGCTCTTCAATGAAGATATGGTTGGAACTGTTCTAAGTGTCGATTGTTACGAAATGTACTAATAGAGTACAGATTTACGTATGAATTCCTACCGAAAATCCAAATTCTATATTTTCGACCTTCGGTAAAAAAAGTCAACATTCAAAGATTTGTGTTGTATAATCATGGGAATCTCTTAATTATGTTAAATAAAAATTGCTAATACTGAAGGTATGTTACGTGATGCTCTAAATTCGAGATCTAGAATTACCTTAGAAGGGGTTGAGGAATGCTGGGGGCTGAAGGGAGTGAGATATATTGAGCCAGAGGGGTGAGGAGAAGAAGCATTCTAGCCTAGCGTATTATGCCTCCTCATTCTTCCGCCCTCCTTTTGTCTTTTTCTTATGCGGCTGCTTCGTACAAACCAGACGAGCCCCCGGGGCGCCTCTTCCCGTACTTAGTGACGCTTTCTCTCTCTTCTCTCTCTCTCACTATATCTCTTTCCGCAATCTTTTCTTTTCTCTTTCTCTCTCTTTCTTTTGTTCACCACCGTCTATTCCTTTTCTTCTCTCCATTTTTTAAATCCTTCACACATCTGGCACCTATACTTTTAGTTTGCATAGCTAGCAGCTCAGCGGTACTAAATTGCTTCCGGTCATTTTCTAAAATTTCAGAGTAAATCGATTCAAGTCAATATCCACTGGTATAGTAACTAAGTAACTGAAGACTCATCTTTAAGTCTAAAAACACTGTACACGTTCAGTCTTTAGAAACTGTTTACAATTTTTATAAAATTTAAGACAGTTACATGTTTTATGGTAAGGAACCATCTATAAATTACGTAACATATTATTTGCCATTTTTTACGATGAAAAAATTGGGCAGGCTTGGAAAATTGGATTTGTTAAATGGAAAATAATTTACTGTACATCGAACCGGCTTGATTATCTTAGCTTAGCCTTAGATTATTACCATTTAAAAAATCAAAATTACGCCTGCTTCAGTTTTGTGAAGACTCGTAAAGTTTGAACATAAAAGGTTTTTGTCCAGTAGATTCTTTTAGCCATTTTGGTACTGCTCCTTCTGCAACAACCTGGTTTTGTTTTCGAAAAAAAGCCAGCACAAGGTCGGCATCAACATCGATCGTTAGGCATGCTTTTACCTCCGGGCGTTATTACCAGGATAGGCATATCGATCACGATTCAGGTAGTGGGCGGGGAGAATGTAGTTCTCCAGGGCCCCAAAAACCCCGAGGGAGAATCCTGCAACTCGTTGTCGACGACTCAGTCGTATACATTCGCCGAAAACGGGTTCACACTGTAACTGGTTTCTTATCCGTGAAACATGAGCCGGTTGCGAGAGAGAGAGAGAGAGAGAGAGAGAGAGAGAGAGAGAGGGAGAGAGAGAGAGGGAGGGAGAGGGAGAAGGAATCCAGTCATGTACCTGTTTCATATGGTATGTGTATGAATTTACATTAAATAGTATCATATCATCGCCAGATACCTGCCAGCATGTTTTGTGAATGCATTTTTCGAGGCATTTTTAATAGGAAGTGTCTACAGACTATATAGTGACTACACGTGCCAAAAAAATCTGGTAATTTATACCGAAAAAATCCGAATATTCGTACTAAAATCTAAAGATCTGTTAAGTTTGTTTTGTTATTTTATTTTATTTTGATACACTATCAATCACGCCTAGCATACACTAGGGTTGACTGAAAAGGTGCTTGCCAATCAAGGACAAGCGATATGTAGAACCCCTTTAAATTAGTTTAAAAATATAAAAAATCGGTTTTCTGAAAATGGCTCGTTTTTGGCACACTTAAAAAAATATTCCACAGTCAAAGTATATAAAATTCCCTGTAAGATTTAAAAAAATTCAAGCTCTAATAGTTTAGAAGACGTGACCTTAAAAAGCGGCTGCATGAAAATATTGAAAATATTGTTTAAATTGAAATAGACCTCATTTCTCTAGGAAATATTTCAAAAATGATATAAAATAGACTATTTTAAAGGTCGTAAACAAAATACGAGGTACATTCCGGGGGAGGGGGGGGGGTATAAGTATTCCCTTGCTTTTCTTTTCTATTATTTCGAGAAGGAAACTATCAGCGTAGAATGTAGATTTATCATTTTACAAATTTCGAACTTAATATATAAAACTACTTAAAATAATGAAATGCCAATTAGGTTTTCAACAACAACGATTGCGATATTTTCGTGACACGTTGCTGCTTTTTTTTTGGTTTGATTTTGCGACTGATTAGAATAAAAAAAATTGTTTAAATTCAATAACTCAATATTGAAATTAAATAATTGTGTGATGATATACTATTTCGGGTATGAATAATTGTACGTGTGGCATTATTTTAATTTAGAGTAGGTAAAGAATAACTTTAAAAGATTATTAAAAAATATTTAAAATGGCTATAACTTGCGAAGTGTAGAATTTAAAGAACGAAAACACGTACGTGTATATATATATATACATGTTCCGTCACTTTGTTACATTGCGTCCCAACAAAGAAAGAAGCATCATGAAATTGTTTTGAAATTTTCACACAACTTGAAAGAATCGCAGGTAACGTCAACCTCGAGTCCCACGGCAGTCTGCCGACATTGTGCCAGTTTTCGTTTTTCCTTTTGCTCCGCTCTTGGGATAATTAGCGCGTTTTTGCTGCGAAATGGTGCGCGATGCGGGTTTTAAGTCATGCGGGAAGGCGGGAACGCGATAACAATAAAGAACTGATAAAACTTGAAACGGTCGTATCGTGTACGCTATATATATACGCACATCGCAGTTTTTCTGCATAAGTATTTGCGTGATACAAATGTATTCATATATAATTCGCGTGTGTGTTTCTGTGTGCACGTGCGTATCGCATTACACGCTACAAAACGCAGTAATGCTAGCAATAAATTATCATACTTGTACATAAATTTTTCTTAGACAGTGTTTCTCTATTACTCGCGGCGTGGGGACGTCGGTTTCTGCTCACTTGACTGTCTTACGTAAGACCAACCTGCACCAATGACTTTAATCAACATTTCACATACATTCTTTTATTGTTTTATGGCATGAAAATAGTCGCGTGACTTCCTCATGTGTTAAGACGAATAAATGCTTTGTTTTTGTTGTTTCGCTTATTTAGCAAACGATAAAAAAATGCAGAATTTTTCCGGTTTTGCCCTCGTGAGAGGAAATTGGGCGTTCTTCACATAAAAAATGAATAGTTGAGAAAACTAATAAAATTGTTGGGACAACTATTTTTGTTAGTAAATAATGACACTGCTACTTAGTAAGTTGTGAGAACTATTTTTTTTAAGTTAGGCCTTAAGTATTTATCGTTACTATCTATAATCAAGTAGACTAACACCTTTAGTTTCTCAGAGTTCTTTGAACGACTACCTGTCGGTAGTTGAACTTACTAATGCAGTTAGTCATGTCTATTAACATATTTGTAAGTATGACTATTTTTTGTTTTGTTATAAAGAGACTAATTATATAGCTGTCACTATGTCATCTTCTTTTGAGGTGTTAATGCCATTTGAGTTCATTGGGATCATTCCAATTCAGATTTTGATCTATAAAAGAAGAAACTTGTAAATAATTGCTTCGATGCACTTTGTAGGTTAGGATATGTATTCAAACAGCAAACTTGTTCTATCTTAAAATTTCTTACCCGTTTCCTCAAATGACGTCACGGTCGAAGCCTGAAGTTTGAAAAACTTATGACCTTCCATCATTTATATGCGCTCATAAAAAAAAAATAAAAAGTCAGTTGCAATCTTACCAGACCCAGCATCAATAAACAGCGATTTATGATTATGACAACGATATCTCAAAGTTGGCACCTTAGTTGTATTCTCAGTTGTACCAACCGCAGTAACGAATAAAATTGTAACGCCCTCTAGTTGCATTACCTAGGCAAACCAATCAATCGTGCAGATTACTAATTTATTAGTTGCAACTATTAAAATATTACTCTTTTAAGTTAGTTACGCGATACTACAAACGGCTTCGTAAACCGACAATTTGGTTAGTCGGTGTTAATAACTGAGTAGCTATAAGAACCAACGATTATCTCGGCTTCTAACAATAGGGGAACCTACACCTTACGGAATTTTGTTTGGATTTACACTCCTCTCAGTAATTGGTAATTATCGAACTTGTAATGTGCTGCACTGGGATGCCAGTCTTTTGACTTTTAGTTAGAGGGGTTCCAACCATCCGGGAAACATCCTCGAAGGAAAATAAAAACAGAAAAAGCCGGGAATTAACCGGGAATACAAGTTTGAAACAGGAATTACATTTAAGGTTGTCAAAAATTCAAATAAATAAAGTAGTGTATTGCAATACAAAAATTGTTTAAATAGAAACAAATTGGCAAAAAATACTGGCAACAGGAATCGAGCCCGGACTTTCCGGTTACAAACTAGGAGTGCTACCATCTCATCTACTCAGATTCTGTCCTGTCACGGTCCATGTATTATGCGTGGACTTTTTTAAAGTCGTTTTTGTAAGAAATGGCTGAAAAACGTATCTTATTACTTTAGCATATTACAAGTTTGGTAATAAGTAATAACCCATTACTAGGAGGACTATGAATCCAAACAAATTTCCCCGTCTAAAGTGTAAAGTGTAAACGAAGGTATTAATTTTGATGTACCCACGCATGCAGTCAGGTCAGGACTCGAGTCAGGATCGTTTCATGTGTGTGGGTGTGCACATCGAGTGAAAGTGCACTAGTGTGGGTGTGTCAGGGTGAAATTGTGATCGAAGTTCAATTAACGTGGTTGGCAATTAGAACCGCTATTTTTGCAAGTTGGTCAATGGCACTATAACTATATATGAGCTGGCGGCGGTACGGCGTTGAGCGGCTTAAATGCGTACCGGACACTTTCGCACATTTGCACGCACGTCCCACATGCAATACTTGATACGAGATACGACCATACGACACCGTCCCACTCGGTCGCTCAATCGATCGACAAGCATGCCCTTTCAAATCCGGACGTGAATTATTTGCGAATTTACCCGCTCGAGCAATCCTGAATTCTCTGATTCGCTCGCCGGCGGTGACCGGGCATATTGTCGCTATTAATTGATTATTTATTATCAAACTATAATCGATCGCCATTGTAATCTTATATTATGCGGTGTTATACGCATAATCGATATACCTTCTGAATAGATTGCCAACTTTAGTGCCAGGATTTTATCGAATTCTATTTGAATTTCAGGGTTCATCCACAAAAAATATAAATTATGTTTATTAAATAAACGTAGAACCTTAATAAAATTTGATTCAGAAAAGAAACAGTATTACAAACGTCAAATTCAAAATTTTTGTCAAAAAGTCATTCTTTTTTGATGAAAAAGCAGGTGTATTGTTGAAAATTAATTTTGTTGTTCAAAATTCATCTTTTTCGCTAAAAATGCAACTGTTCGGTTGACTATAATTCAAATACTTAGTTGAAAGTATAACTACTTTGTTACAAAATTAATTTTTTTGGTTGATAATGATTCATCAGTTTTGTTCAAGAACCTTTTTTTTGTTGAAAATTTAACGGTAAAAAAAATTGAGCTGTGACAGGGATATTATTTCCCATTATAGCTAAACATTTAGCTGAAAACGAACGAAGGAATTAAGAAAAATCTCTGGATCAGCGAAAATGAATATCCTTGACCATTTTCCATATACCAGGGATATCGTCTAGTCAAACCCCTAATAAGTATAGCTATAATAGGGATATTAAGAATAGGTGTCTGAAGGATTTATCGGAAGAGCGCCGGTGCATTGTGGGAGCAGCAAAATAAAATGGCGACGGTCTAAGCGGGAGCAGTGACAGTTCAGATTTACTTTCGACAATTAAACGCTTTTTACCACTTGAAATGTGCGCGAGTGTTAATATTAAATAGAGTTTATGATGATGTAATAATAATTTACAAATGTTTCGATTGTAGGTGATAACTATATTAAAATATCAAGAAACGCGATAAAAACAACAAATTTGACCTCCAAATGCATTATACGGATTTCAGGGACACTTTCTTTGAGTTTAATATATTCTGGATTCACTCGTTCGCCTCAAGAATTTTTTTCCGTGTAGTTATTTTGTCGAAAACTCTTTTCTTTTTGCTGAAATTAAATTTTACTGAGAATTTGACTGTTCCATATTTGGTTAAACATTTATACTCGCTAACTGAAATTTCTAATGTTTGGTTGAAAATTAACTCGAGAATTAATTTATTTTGTTATAAATTCTTCTTTTGTGGTAGAATACTAAACTTCTTTTTAAAGCATTTAACTGCTTGATCAAAAATTCATTTCTTAATTGATTTAAAGCTTTTAACGTAAAGCTTAACTCAAAGCTTCCAACTTTTTTGTTTGAAACTTCAACTACTTGGCTAAAATTTTTAATTTTTTAATTTGAAAATTAATCTGTTTTGGTTAAGGATCCAACTGGTTTCGTGGAAATTAATTTTTCAGTTTGAAGATTCATTTCTTCGCTTCAGAAATTATTTATCTATTAAAAATGGCTTTTTTTGTTGTTTCAAAATAATTGTTTCGAGTGAAAATTTAATTATTCCATTGCTGGTTCAGTATTTATAGTTTTGAGTAACTATTTGGTTCAAAAATGTGTTTTTTTTTTGTTAAAAATTAATTTTTCAAAGTGAAAATGTATATTTTGTTTTGAAAAATTTCATTTTTGTTGTTGGAAAGTCATATTTTTTGGACTGACAACTAAAATATTTGAGTAGAAAATTTATATTTTTGGGTTAAAAATGACAAAATTCGTTAAAAATTCTTATTTTCGAGTAAAAAATTCAAAATTTTTCATTACACTTTTTGGTTTAAAATAAAAATCTTTTTCAGTTAAAAATTTAACTATTTTGTTAAAAAATATTTATAAAAATATTTAATAATTTAAAAATTTATTATTTATTATTATTATTATTATTTATTATTATTATTTATTATTTAATTATTTAAAAATTTAATAATATTTATAAAAAAATATTTTTTAACATAAACTTTATAAAATTCTTTATGAATGTTGTTATAATAAGTCTTAAAAATAAATTGGGAAACAAAAGTTTTTTTGTATAGAGATGATTGATGCCTTAGGGCCTTAGGAGTCAGGTTGTTTGTATACCTGAACAAAGTGTATAATGTTCAGTGAAAATGAAAAATTGGCCAAGAAAAATTTCAGGAAATTTCAAAATTGGGATTTTATTATTTTGTGAAATCCTGAATTTGCATTTCTAATCAAAACACATAATTATAATTATTTAAAAAATGTAGTCTTCATTTCTATTTGAATTCTATGGAAAAATGTTTCTCAATGTCGCTTGAATTTTGATGACTAAAGGAGAACATTGCGTATCTTAACAGTGGTAAGGTATTCGTGCTTTATAGTGCTTATATTTAAAGTATGTGAAAGAGATAAATGATAAGCGATTTGAAGAAGATCGATTGTTATCTATGCTGATTACAGATTGCCGGGTCATATTTCGAGTCTAGTGTAGAATGCCGAGAAGCGTGGTTTCGTTTGACCTTGCCCCTTCCAAAAGCGAACTATATTTTTTGCTGAGTCGACGTAAGGCGAATAGAATGAGCGAGGAAAGAAACTCAACACGAGCATCAGATGGGTCAAGTCAGCGCGATAATTATATGATAAGATGAGTCGAAGAGAATGTCCCCTATATGTGCTGACGGATACAAAACAATACTCCATTTCTGCA
The DNA here is from genome assembly GCF_010883055.1 of Belonocnema kinseyi. NCBI lineage: Eukaryota > Metazoa > Arthropoda > Insecta > Hymenoptera > Cynipidae > Belonocnema > Belonocnema kinseyi. The sequence continues at coordinate 103,717,382 of NC_046658.1, forward strand.
AAAATTAATTATTTAAATCGTTTACACGGAGGAAAATGGATGTTCAAATGTAGATGTTCAAAGGGTAAGATTGTAGCACCTAACACGCAGATATTCATGCCAAACATTTTACATCTTTTTGAGATGTTAGGCTTAAAAATATTTTTATGTTAAACTGAAACACATTCAGATGTTAAAACCGCCCGAGCGCGTGCGCATCGCGCATTGCAATTTCACAACTATGTTTGAAGGCTATATATTTTCAATATTAAAATTATGGAATGTTAAAATTTTGGAACATTTCCAAAGAGTAAAAATTAGATGTCCTTAAATAAAATTGGATAACGACTTTTTTCTGTCTAAAGAAGGGAACAATGATCTTATGTTTTAGGCTTATTGACTTAAAACATTTGACAAAAGGTTTATAAATTTGATATAAAATCTGAGTTTAAGTAACTTAAAACAGATAGAATATTTAATTCAGATTACAGATCATTCGTTCTCTGATTATTTATCCCCATTTTTATTTTGAATTAGAAATATTGAATGTAACCTCAACTTGACTGAATGCATCATTTGGTCAACATTTCATACCCTTTATTTGTTTTTCGTTCGTGCACGAACATTAAAGTTTAATTTAAAATGCACATAGCATTCAGTTGAACATTTTGGATGTTAGAGGGTAACATTTCACTTTTTAGGATCTACAGATGCTAACTTTGAACATCTAGATTGTTGTCCTATAGTTAAACATATAATATGTTAACCCTGAACATCTAGATTTTACTTTTGAACATCCATTTTTCTCCGTGTACATACAAAACTGTAGATAGGCTTGATATTCATACGTAAGGTAGGCCGCTTTTACGCAATATCCACATTTTGTAGTGCAATTATTATTGAACGCAGTTGATAAATATTTTTGATTGGTTTATCATTTATTATCTACCATTGTGTCTTAATGTTATTAATGAATCATTAAAGGATCACTCGAATAATTGCAGCAAAAGAAATAGTTGAAAATCCAAAACTGTAGTTAGATTATTTCTTCCGGAAAATTGAACCGAACTGGGCAAGAATCTGGAAGAAGAATGTCTATACGAAGGAGTAAAAACCTATCTAATGGAATACATTTTTTGGAGGAGTTTTTTGGCACGAGTTCGACTGCGAAATACTCAAATTCGTGTGGATATAGCCTTTCCTCGATAGTAGTTCTTCAAATTTCTAACAAATCTTTGTAAATAGGCTAATTGGGTCTAATTATCTCCAAATTCAACTAAATTCTCTAATTACCTTTTACAGATGAATTCTTTTGATCATCACGAATCCAACGATATAAAAAACTAGTTTTTCATAAAAATATAGATATAGAGCCTTACTTCACAATACCAGAATTTATTGCTAATTTGGAGGCTTATAAATATTAGACTGGTACTTATTTACACGGTAAAAATGTCTTATGTGAATTCATTTTTTTCCACTCACGATTATGGTTCAATTGCCCAAAAATCGATTGTACTCCAGATTTTAGCCAAATCGGATACACGAAGTTTCTCATCAGATAAACATTTTTCATTGTAGAAATTTGTCAAACATGTTTAATTCATGTGACTTTTTCAATTTTTATTGAGAGTGATCGGTGAATAGAAAAAGGCATTGCTTTAAAAATCCAAGATGGCAGAATATTAAATATTTTACTGTAGAAATCATTCGACGATCCCAGAAGTTCAAATTTTTGAAAAAATACAAGATGGCAACCAATTAAATATTCTAAAAATAAGCAATGTTATCAGTTTTCAGTTAACTATTTTCAAATATTGATATAAAAAGATGTATGGCCTTAGAAAGCATCCGAAAAAGAAGGTCCAAAATTTGGAAAAAGACCAAGATAGCAGCTAATGAAAAATCCCAAAAGTATAGCTCCATTTTGCAGTTTTTAGTTCAATATTCAAAACAGCGAGAAAAAATATCACTTTAGAAATCACTTGAGAATCTCAGATTAAAATTTTGAAAAAATCCAAGATGGCAATTAAAGATTGCCATCAATTAAAGAAAGAAAGTTCATATCTACAGTTTTCAGTGAAATAATTTAAAAGTTTGTTAGAAATAAAAGTTTGACTTTTAGAAATCATTCGAAGATCTCAGAGGTTCAAAGTTTCTGAAAATCAAAAATGGCGGCTCCTCTAATCTCGAAACTGCGGAGGCCATCAGTTTTAGAAATATATAGTAAATCTGGGGTAACTAATTCATGGTTTCAGTGTACTCTTAAATAAGTCAAACACTAATTGGTCATAAAAAGTGTTACTGAGAGTTCAGTGAAAGTAAGTCCACTGATTTTTTATTCAAATGACAGAATCTACATTTTTTAATTAATGTAATTAGTGACCTTCATCTTTTAGAATGTTAGATTAGTGAGTTGACTATTTTTTGAGTGAGTATCTGAGGTACCTTGTGGCCTCCAGCAGTAAATTAGAATAATTCAAAGTAAATTTAATTAATCTGAGGTAACCTTAGTATTTGAAAGTCTTATAACTCTCCAGCAGAAATTTCTGAAGTTTCCTAAAGTAACTTGAACGCGTCTCAAGTAACTGACTCAATTTCAAACAGGTGCATAGTGCACACGAATTGAATTTTTCATTTTGATTAAATCGGAAACTTCCAGCAGGACGGAAAGTGTTTGCGCGAGTGTGACAAAGTTCGTTGTACGCGAAACAACGCGAAATGAGATATATGTAGTTGCGGGTTGGAGTTGGAGTCGACGTTTCTCGTGCCGACTCGGCCTGCGCGCCGAAGATTGCGCGCCGCAGCTTGAGCGCAACTCGTGGCAGGTCAGTCTTTTGTGCGAGTCCGTGGAGGCTTCACTGTCTCTGTCTCGCTCCACAATTTCCCCCTCTACTCGCTTTTCGTTTAATCATTGTTCATCGCTATCAGTCCCCCCTTCCCCTCCGTCCCACAGACCGACCCCTCTCCCCTCCACAAAAGTAACACACACGTAACACGAGCCTAGAAAAGTGTAACACGCGGGAGAGCGTGGCGCCAGCGACTACAAACTAAAATCGTCGCGTGTGGCGGTGTGGGTGTGTAGAGTGCATTTCAAACGTGCCGTTATTTCGGTCTTGTGCTCCGTTTTTAATCTGCATATCATTTACGGTACGACTGAAAGTGGAGATTTCCTGGATTATCGTTTACATTTACTTTTTTACGATCTTATATTGCTCCGTGAACTTCCTCAATGCTCGTCAAACTCGCAAATACAATATCGCTTTTCGTTTAGTTTATGCGTATTTATCTGTTCCTTATTAGGGAAATATTCTCTTGCTTGCAAATAACATTAATGTATATAAATTTATTATTTGTTTGCATATTTTTAAGCAACAAGTAAAGATATTTTGGTAATAAAAAATGCGTCAAGTTTGATGACGTCTTCATGAGGGGAATCTGATACCGTGTTGGTAAATAAGGAAGTTCTCGGAACAGTGTATTGAGTCGTGATTGATTACGAAAATTTTGTTGCGTATTTACGCGATTGATAATCCGTTCTTTTTATTTATCGACGGTGTGACAGGTTTTCACGATTCACTTCCATCGCGTGACTTGATTATGTAATAGGAAAGTGCAACGAGTTGAGCCTATCTTGTCTAAAGATCAACGCCCACTTGGAACACTTACAAGCAGATAGTGATGTTTATTATTTGTGACTTCTGTGTTAAGAACTACCTCGTTTTTATGGCCTTAATGAATGGAACGGGATTGACTCAATTTTGCCGATTCTGTCAACTTCTAATTTACTAAAGGTGATTAAATCTATGCATTGTTTCTGTGCAACAATGAATTTCGATGAAATAGGTTTACTTTATTCTCCATAAGTGTCGACTCGGACTGAATAAATTGCATATTTATCGGTTATCGGGCTGGAACTTCCGTATACTGTCAGAAGAATAAATTTGATGACCAACCAGTTTCTTTATTGAATAATTGCATATTCATTTTGGTAACCGGTATTATTTTCTATATTTAGAATTTTAGATTCACGAGTCATAGACCTGTGCCTGACTCTTAATAAAAATTCATGCAATGGATTTCATCCACACTATATACACACACACACACACACACATATATATATATATATACACCGTAAAAACTTATGGCAATATTCCCAACAATTTGGTAGGAAAAAGGATCTATTTTGGATAGAAACATAAAATTGGGAATTATTCATTACTTGAGAAAAAAGTCTTTTTTTATTAAGGTCATATTTTCATGTTTCATCATGTATGGTAATTATCCAATATTTTTGTGGAAAATTATTTTTTTTTTGTAGGGAATATTTCTGTAGTGGGGAGAAAATATAAGTCAGAAAATAAGGAAAATCTCGAACTTTGTGAATCTTTTCAGTACTTCTTTCCATCGAAGCATATAAATTAGTTCTCAAGGTTGTCAGTGAGCTACGAATGTTCACAATGGCCATGATGAAGAGATCTGATGACCTATATTATAGCTTATCATCTGATGATAGTATTCCCAGCATCAGTACTCACTGTATTTGTTTAAATATTTTAGGACTTCTTCTTTACTCCGTGAAAAAAATCACTATTAAAATAATATTATATTCAATTATTATTATTCTATTAACCCTTATTGACCCAATTTGTCCATTTTTTTCGTCGACTTTAAGCGCGGACAACTTTGTTAATTATGGTGGAAAATATATGAAAATTTATTGGAAAGTACTTTCAAGTGATCTCTCTCAGAATCTGACCCAAAAATTTCGAAAAAAACCACCCCTTCGCACCATATTTTTCAATTTAGAAAAAAGAAAATTGATTTTTTAAGGTAATTTTTTTTAAATCGCATCGTCGAAGCGAAAGAGGTCTTGACAATAGCTGAAATCACAAAAACTCTGGCTCAAAATGTCCAAGTAATAAAGTTATACACACAGAAAATTCATTTTTCATTATTAAGGGGTTGTACGGCCACCCCTAAAATAACATATTTACGAAAAATCACTTTTTGACGGATTGTTCTGAAAAAAGTTGTTTCAGCTTTTGAAAACAGGTAAAAATGGAGAAATACATATCATAAATAATAGAAAATTGATTTTCCTTTGTTATCAAACGTTGAATTTCGTTAACACTCCAAAAAATAGCCCAAAGGGGTAAAAATCGGCAGTTTTTCAAAAATACTATTTTCAATACCAAAAAATTACAAAATAAATTTCGTTCTAAAAATAAATAAAAGTAGAGTTAGGTTGTAATTTTGAAAATCTGTAGAATTTGACTCACATAGAATTTTATTTTAATGATTTTTTTATAAACATGTTCGAAATTTTTGAACGTGCTTGCATATGGAACGTCTTGAGCCATTTCTTCAATAAAATGTTTCCATTTCTTACCGCGTGGAGGTAGACGTTTATAAAGAACCTTTTTTTTGTTTTTTTTGTTCTTATTTTACATTCCTTTTTAAATTTTTTTTATTTTCAGGAAAATCCGTAAAATAGCGGTTATTTAGGGGTGGTCTTACAACCCCTTAATAATTAAAGATGAATTTTCTGTGTATAACTTTATTATTTGGACATTTTGAGCCGGAGTTTTTGTGATTTATTGTCAAAACCTCTTTCGCATCGAAAATGCGATTTAAAAAAATTACCTTAAAAAAACACGTTTCTTTTTTCAAATCGAAATTGGGTCAATAAGGGTTAAACTTATAAACAAATAGTTCATTTCAATGATCGTAGATCAACTTCCAACAATGTTTATATATTGGTAGGTCAGTGAAAGCTATTTTGTGGCAAAATAACTAAGAACTTTCCCAAAACCATTCGGAAATTTTACCGATATTATATTCGGGAAAATGTCGTGCACACTTGAAAATTTACCGAAATCTTTATTAAATTTTCCTGCAGTTATTTTCATAAAACTTTCCCGAAATTATTTATGGGAAAATGACCGAATTATCGGGTAGATTACATCCCGAACATTTTGGAAGTTTTTTCGATTGCATCTTTACAATGTATTATTATATTATATTATATTATTATATTTCAATAATTTTTTTAAATCATGTATAACAAAAATGTAGACTTTATACCATAAATTTGTGGCTGTTCGTGCCGAAATTTTCAGGTCCTGAAATCCCATACGAAAAAATCGGCTATTCTTACCGAAATAAAAAAAAAAAGCGATGTTTCTTGTATACATTTATTTGGTTACAGAATAATATAGGTTATAGGAAACCTGGCCTTAACGTTAGTATATAAACGAAGTTGTGCAGGAAACTGAAACTCCCCTGAGCCTGAACATACAAATTTGGAGCAGTTACCCCGATGAACCGACGACCTTGAGCATCAGGTGGCCTTGTCGATTTCGGGTCCGGAAATCCTGCTCAAATGTGTAAAACTTGTCTCTGCTTATACTTGATAGGAAAACGTGATTCCTTCTTTCTTTTTAATTGATTAATTATTATTTATCATTACCTGGAAACTTTTCTCGTGTTAAAAACAGTTTATTGGTTCGAATGTAAGCAAATCTCTAAATTCGTCAGGGGAAAGTCAGGCAAAAATCCTGGAATTTCCCTGAAAGACGCTTTAAAATCGTTAAAAAGCAGTCGAGGGAATTTTGAAAAATTCAATTTTTCGGCCACCATGATCTAATATTCTTATTAGTAATCTATTGGTCTTGAATTTATATTTCGTTCTTTTTTGCATTTGTTTCATACTGGCGATTACATTTTTAGTTGAAATTTCAACAATTTTATTAAAAGAAATACTGTTTGGATGCAAATTTACCTGTTTTCTTGAAAATTCCTTTTTTTGGCAAAAAATTTAATTGGTTAAAAATTGAACTTTTCTGTTGAAAAATCATATTTTCGACGTCAAAATTCATTGCTTTGTAGCAAAATTGGCCTTTTGGCTTCAAATCTCATGACTTTTAAATAAACTTTTTCATCTTTCTTTACTGAAAAATCTTGACTGTTTAAAAATTTGTGTTTTTGGTCAAAAAATTCATCATTTTAGTTGAAAATTCGTCTCTGTTGTTTTAAAATTAATTCCTGTTTGTAGAAATTTCATATTGTTTGGTTGAAATATCAACTACATATTACATTTGTTGTTAAGAATTAATCTTTTTTGAATTAAAAATTCAACTATTTGGTTAAAGGTACAGCGATTTTGTTGGAAATTCGTCCTTTTTGATTGAAAATTCATCTTTAATGGTAGAAAAGTTCTGTGTTTTGTTTTTGAAATAAATCATTTTTATTTGAAATTGTTTCATTCCGTTTATAGAAGATTATAAATTATTAATGTGACATTGTTAAAATTCTGGTATTTGAATATTAATGGTCGGGAAAATGGAAAATTTGGCCAGGGATAAATCAATGAAGAGTCATTTAATTTAATTAGGTATTTAAGGAAATTTATCAAATAAATTATTAATATAATCTTCATTTTCAATATATTTTAACCGCAGTTCTTTTCTTATTTGTTTTTGGTGAGTTTTCAACATTACTCTGTAAACCCGAATACATGATCCTGGTAAGATGATATTTTACTTTTAATTTAAAAATCGCACGAGTGACTCCCAATTTATAATCTGTTTTCTTGATTATACATTAAAATTTGCTTGAATAAAACAAATTTTGGCTAATTCAATAAACCATTAGATTGAATCAACACAATTTTGTTGTTAAATCCACCAAATACTCCATCTGTCAAAATATTTGGTCAAAACGGCAAAAAATTTATTTGGTTCAATCAAATATTTTGTATTCCATATAATAAGCATATACAACAATATTGTTAATTCAATTAAATCGTTCTCAGAATTTTTTTAATTACCCTGGTCGCCTTAATAAACATTTATTATGCTTTTTAATGAATAAGGAATCAGTCTGTTTAAATTCAAATATATCTTTTAATTTATGAAAATAAACTACTATTCATTTGAAGAACCCCGGCACGTATGCAATTTTTTAAACGAATGCTAAGGCGTGAAGAATTTTTGTTACATATAGTTATAGTGCGATCGATTCGACTCGACATGCCAAGAATAGATTAGATTGTCGTTGGTGTTTCATGAATATCGATTTCGTTTTTCTTCCTGCTGCTTCTTCTGTTCTGTATTGTGATGCGATATCATATACACAGAAAAAAAACGTAGATATTAATACCTTTTGTTCACATATTTCATCAAAAATATTTACGTGGTTTCGTATTTATTTAAGTGCGACTTTGAATGAGAATCCGTATAAGGATCTAGGCCTAAGGAATCACTTATTTTAAGCACTTATTTTAGTTATTTTTTTTTCGCAAATATTAACAATTTCCGTCGTATTTTCTTTCATCTCGATTTGGTGCTGATGTTGATCCAGCTGGTGGCTTCCTTTTGCAGTATGTTATCTTCTCTTTCATCAGGTGTTTGAAGAGCACTGAAATTCATTTTGGTGGCATTCTGAAAAAAAGTGAAAAGACCTATTTGGTTGATTTTGTTTTAAACCTGTCACATTCAATCGTACGTTCTTTTACGTAATCGTTACTCAGTTGATGCCCTGCAAAATAATATTTGTTCGAAGGCCGTAGTGTAATTAAGGTTTAATGTTGAATAAGGACTCTATCAACAATCAGCTTGATATGACGTGCCGCAATGCGTCATAAATATAAAATATGTATTGATATAGCTGTGTTTGTGGATGAAAGCGCGGAAGTTGATTATGTGACTACTATCAAGAGTAATAATAAAAATTTGAAAACCCAGTACCATATATTAAATATTAGCAAGTTTGAAAAAAGCTAATGGATTTGATATATAGTAATGTACCTGAAGTTGCGAACGTTCAAGTCAAAGAAATATTTTTCCCCATTTATATTTTGCTCATAAATCTTCTTCCAACTGTAATTTAATATAAAGATTATAATTCTGTTCCATTAATAAATTATTTCCATTATAAATAAACAAACATTTTAGCACTTTTTTTGGTTTACAAAGTCATCAGTAAAAATGTTCGTTCATTTGAACGTTCAGGATTTTCAAGCACATCATATAGTACAACCATTTTTGGAAATGTTGGTAGACAGGGGTTTGAAATAGTCGTTTGAAGAATAAAGATAGATTTAGAGTTATTTTGGGTTTTTTTTGAGGGGATGAAATGATCTGTAAGAAAAAAATCTGGCCCCGCACACGGTCTGGACGTCTGGAAACACTCACAACATCCCCTTCTGTTTCATTTCCCTAATTTAGACCTCTCCATATACAAGTCTACACAATCTACTACTCCACTTCAACCTACTATATTAGAAATTCAGCAGTTTCTTATTCTTGTAGGTTCTTATTCTTGTCGGTTCGTAATTTTTCCAGTTATTATAAATTAATAAATAAAATAGGGCACAAGTTTTTGGAAGAAAATTTTTAATCAGTCCCACACTGAAAACCATCCTATTAAAACAATGGGCAGCACTTTAAAAGCTGATGCTATTGATTCAAATGAATATTCAATGAGCCAATAATTATTCCTTTTTTTTCCCTCTTTCCGCCTTTGGAAAGAATTTCTTTTTCCCCCTGTTCTGATGAAACTTCCCCTTTATCTCGTTTTTTTGCTTGAATGTGAACTGAATTAATAGAGCCTGCAGTAGGAAAATCCAATTATTTTTGGATGAACAATAATTATTGTTAATTGAATAGTCTACTAATATATTTTTGTTGTTTGGAATTGATCTCTTTTGGTTCCAAATTGAACTATTTTGTTAAAAAATCATATTTTTTTATATGTAGCTACTAGGTGGAAAGTTGACGTAATATTTCGAAAATTAATGTATTTGGTTAAAGATTCATCTCTTTGATTCAACATTTAACTATTTTGTTGGAAATTAACATTTTTCACGAAATTCAACTCTGGTAGCAGATTTGTCTTTTCTCAATTTAGCTATTTTGTATATTAAAAGTGCAACTCTTTGGTGTAAATCTAATCTTTTTTTTTATTGAGGATTCAACTTTTTTTTGAAAAATTATCTTATTTGGTTGAATTCAACGGCTTATTATTAAATTTTTTTTTTAAGAATCGACTATTGTATTTTTAATTAAGACTTTTTTTTTTGTTAGAAAACTAATCTCCTTAGTTGAAGATTGAACTTTTTGATAGAAAATTTAAGTATTTGGGTAAAAATTAATTTTTTTGTTCAAACTTAATATTTTTGGGGTAAAATTTCGACTGGTTTGTAGAAAATTCATCTTTTGGGCTTAATAATTTAACAATTTATTTTTTTCCCCCCAAATTTTCCTTCTGGCTTGTAAATTGATCTTTCTGGGTGGAAAATTCGTCTTTTCGTGTTGAAAAATCAAATGTTTTGTGAAAAATTCGTCTTTTTGGTTTTTAAATTATACAATTAAGTTTTTTGGTTGAAAGTTGATCTTCTTTGTTAAAAATTCATATTTTCGAGTTGAAACGTTTTTAGCTTGAAAAGTCTTTTTTTTTTTTAATTGAAAATACATCTTTTTTTTATTGATAATTACACTATTTTGCTGAAAGTACAATACATTTTGACTTGAAATCTAAGGAATATGCTACCAACATTAATTTGATTTAAAAGAATTTATTACCCCATTTTTGTTAAAAATTAATCTCTTTTGTTTGAAACTTTAACTCTCTGGTTATAAATGCAACTATTTTTATTACTTAGTTAAAAATTACCTTATTTGTTGAAAATGTATCTTTTCGGGTTTAAAAATCAAATATTTGCTTACAGCAAGTGAAGTGAGATCAATCCGGAACTATTATTTATATAATCAAGACAGGATTGACATGATTATAATTTTGTGTCACGCCCTCATGAGACTCGTTTCCGTTCATTGCTCTTAAGTGTTAGAAGTTCACTAGACTTCAAATCTTTTCAAATTCGAGCGGAAACTCTAATTTTTGTAGTCAACAACAGTGTAGATTAGTGAGCGAGCGATATGTATATAGTCGGGAAACCAAAACCAGAGCAAATGATCATCTCTCGCTTCCATTGTCAGACAAGCGTATATTACGCGAAACTAACGTAAACACGTTTTGCGCATGTAACATATAAATTAGTTCTCTCGGGAAGTGGAACGGTAAACGCACCCGGTAGCAGAGCTACTGAGCAACGATTTGGATTTGACCCGAATAGCTCGTAACGCATAATAAATGCCATGGATGCACGAATCGTGGATGGTACACAGATTATCTTATACGACTACGTCCTACCTCTGCGACCTAACTAAAGAATGAGAGAAATGTGAGCCTGAGTGTCGGCGAAGGCTAAGTGTAACATAACGTTTCGAGCGCCATGATTAGACACGCCACGACCGGTTCTTGCGTTCTTCCCCTAGTTTTTCTCTCTCTCTCTCCTAGAATGTCTAGATAGAGTAGTAATAGGTCGAGATAGGGACCGCAAAGTGAGACTGTTGGAGAGGACGAGGAGACTAGTAGAGAGTTTCATTCGTCGTGGCCTCGGTGGCTTTCTCCGTACCTATTATGCATAACTACCACTTGAAGACTTGAGTCTTGACCCATGAGCATGAGCGATTCAGCGATTGACAAAAAGCCTTCTCCCTCACTCTAAGAATAGCCTCTCTCCTTTAAGTAGTTTAAGCTGAAATGCTACTGTAAAAACCTTCTTGTTAGATCCATATTGTCATCATCCTGGATATCTGTCGTGTCCCCTCACTTTTCTTCCTACGTAAAGAGCATAATGCTGTTTCATCGCATTCTTAAACCTGACTTATTATACTTATTGTCATGTTGCGATATCAATGTTTGCATTAAGTATGGAAATCCAAGAAGGCATCCACTTTCAGCATCATGATATTACGTTTAATCCAAAAGACATTTATAATCAGCTATTTCAAAGTAACTTTAGTTTTTTATATGATTACTCAGCAAGACATTATAATACTTTGTTGATTAATCATAAGAACGAAATCATTATTCCTAAAACGCAATTTGCAGACAGAAACATAATAAATAATTTATTCATCCTATGTAAATTTGATTAAGAATCAAGTGTATCCGCCGTATCGAAAAGTTTATACCTGTAACAGACTTCAAACTCTTTCCCCTATTCCCCTCTTTTACTATCTTTGAAAGAATTTCTCTTTCTTCTCCTGTTCTCAAGAAACTTATCCTTTTTCTCTCTTTTCTTGCTTAAATGCGAACTGAAATAATAAAACGGAACTAGAAAATCCAACTACTTTTTGTTGAAAATTGATAATTCTTAATTAAAAATACTAGTATTATGTTTTTGGTGAAAAATTTTATTATTTGGTTTGAAAATGAATCTTTTTTGGTTTGGAACTTCCACATTTTAGCTATAAAAATGTTCTTTCTGAAAAAATTGGTCTTTTTGGTTTAAAAATTAATCTTTTTTGGTTACAAATGCAACTGCTTGGTTGAAAATTAATTTGCTTTGATTCATAATTCAACAATTTGGTTTCAAATTCGTCTTTTTAGGTTGAATTAAACTGTTTTTTAAATAAACTTATAAGCTTTATAGATTAAAAATTCAACTAACTGGTTGAAAGTTGAAATACTTGATTGAGAGTGGGACTAGCTCGTTGAAAATTCTTGTTTTTTTATGGTTAAAGACTCAGTTTTGTTTGGAAATTCATTTGCTTTTTTGTTGTTGAAACTGAATTTTTTTAATGGAAAATATATTCAATTTTTTGTTAAAAATTAACCTTTTTTTGTCGTTAAATATTCAACTACTTGGTTGGAAATTAACTTTTTTGTTAAACATTCCTCTGTTTTGTAGATATACTTTGTGTTTTGAATTGAAAGTATTAATTTGTTTCTTAAAAAGTAAAGTTTTGGTTTGAAAATTCCAATTTTTTGTTGTAAAAAACTGTCTTCTTAGCTTCGAAAATTGAGCATTCATTTTGTTTAATGAAAATTTTAAGTCTTATCAATTTTTCTTCGTAAATTCATCTTTTCGGCTTGAACATTCAACAATATTTCGGTTTTTTTTCTTTCTGGGCTAAAAAATCTGTATTGGTTGAAAATTCATCTCTTTTTCTTTTAAAGTTCTATTAGCTGGTTGTGAATGCAACTGTTTGTTTAAAAATTAATTTTTCTTGGTTAAAAACTCATCTATCTTGTTTGGAAATTAACTTTTTTACATTCTCATCATTTATGATTGAGAAAGTATTAGAATTGTCCGAAATTCGACACCACGGTTTTTCAACTGATCTCCACGTTTCGAGACCCCCGAAATCCGAAAATCAGTTTTATACGGTGGCGTCTGCCTGCCTGCCTGCCTGACTGTCCGTCACGCTATCCGTCTGTAAATACGATAACTCTCGAAAAAAATGAACGGATCAAATCCATCTTTGGCACACTTGTTTTAGGTCCTAAAAGAAAGGACGAGTTCGTTAACCAGTCATTTTTGATAAAAATTCAAAAAGTAAGCGCATTTTAAAAATTTTTGAGACTTTTTTTCTTTATTTGTAAATTATGTATACGGATATTTATAGTATTAAAATGTACAAACAATTTATCCGAATGACTTTTTTCGATAAAAAAATGCTCAGAGTTATAGCATTTTCAAAATTTATTTAATCAGCCGAAATTCCAAATTTTAAGCCGAACAACACACGATATGAAAAAAAGTCAAGAGAAGAAAACCATTGCTTCTTAAAATGCCAAGAAGGCTGTCATAACGAATTTCAGGATTTTCTTGGAAAATCGAAAATTCAATTTTGATTGTACAAAAAATAATGAAAAATAAAAAATTCCATATTGTGATCAAACTATGTAGGATGCGAAAAAAGGTGAATTATCCAAATTTGTTATCCCAAAAAAGATCTACAAATTCGTTAAGAATCACTGCGTTATAGGATGCGTACTTTTTGTTCTATTCGTGAAAAGTAACATTGAAAATAAAATAATTTTAAAAAATTTTTTAATTAAGCCTTCCAAATGCAAAGAATAAATATCCGAGCGCGAAGCGCGAGCTAACCCATTACCAAGCGTGAAGCGGGAGATTCAACAGACACGTGCCCTAGGCGCGCTCAAACTTGCATCCGTTTGAGTTGAAAATTTATTTAGAACCAATCGAATTCCCTAAAAAGTTTAATTTGTCAGCGAACAAAATGTTCGCACCGTCATATTTGAAACACATTTTTTAAAGTTTCATCTCTTGTTTTCAATATTTTTGCTCATCAATAAAAGCGACAGAATTGTTTACTGAAATCCAGACACTTTTCCTCACTGTTCAGTTCGTACGGGCTTCCCCTACCGGTTTTTGACTTTTAAACTTTAGAAATCAAAAATAATTTTTGGTTTGTTCGTTCCTGAATACACAGAAAGAACTGGGGGTTCACTGAAGTTGCAACTCCAATAAAAGTTGGTATCATTTAGAACTTGAGCACCAATAGATACCTGTAGAGTGTAGATTGTAGAGAGTGTAGAGAGCCAAAAGGGTTCGTTTAGAGGGTTCTTGAAAAGAACATAAAGTACCATTCACAAACCACACGCTTGCAAAGTCGGGCTAGTAAGGTAGGAATCGATTTACAGTTATCGACCGATGACTTAGACGAAAAGTTTCTTGTATCTGAATATCTCTTTATGTTTACAAATTTGCTACACAATCTGCAAATGATATTTATCAAGTCATTATATCTATTTTAATTGCAGTATTATTTTGTTTTTTAATTAGCTTTATTAAGTTATGTCCAATAGAGTTCGATTACATGCATGCTTCAAGGTAAATATTGTGTTATTGTTAATATTGTGTTAAGCGAAAAATAGGTGCTTTAGAAATAGGCTCAATTATAATTGAGATCCTTTAGATTTAGAACCCCAAATGTGGCATCATTTAGAGCTCATTTATCGTTTTGGGTTCCTTTTCAGCAAGTGGGGTTCATTTTTCTTGCAGCTCCTTTGGAACCAAAAATCGGTTCCAATGGAAACTTCAGTTTTTTTCTATATAGTTCCCATAGATTTCTTTCAGTGTTTATAGCAGTATGCGCCACTTGGCAGAAGGCAGAATTTACGGTAAAATATTGTGAGAAAGCGTGGGTGCAAGTGTATACTGTGTACTTAGTTTCCGACGTGAGCTCCTTGAGGGTAAGCAACCAACGTTCGCTTGGCTATTCGAGAATTTATGCGACTTGCTTAATTTACAATTCACGTTGGTGGCCACGCGAATGCCCGTTGACCTAACACGCGATCAAACTTTCTGAGGAAAATGCATATCCGATAATGGATAGTCATCCTTCTTATCATAATTACCATTTTCAGTCAATTCAGTCAATTCGTATTAGTGCATACTCTACTGGCTAAGCATATACTCAAGGCTAAGTAGAGGAAATTACCTTTCAAATTTAAAAAAAAGAGGGACTTATTACAACTCTGCGAAGCTCTTCGCCTGAAGTCATTGCTAGATAAACCTTTCTCACTTTTCTCATATGAATTCCTTCATTCCCGGCAATATAACGGGGCTAGAACCGAATGATGTATGCTTACTCCGAAAGGGATTTGGTTTATTGGCATAATAATAATAAAAAAGTAAATAATTTTTCCCTTTTTTATTAATTTTGGAAGAGTGAAACTGATAAAATGTGAGCACTCTATGAATAGTAATCTTCTCCAAGGCCAATTGCCCTTATAGTGGTTAACGAAGCCTTCGCCGCAGCATTACGTTCTCATTAGTGTAATTAAGCCGCGGATTGTGTAACGGAGTCGGGCTAGACATAGCGGTTGGAGATAAGAGCATATTAGCTTTTCATACTAATTCTATATTGGTATACCGAACAATGAGAATATGCATATACAATATACATACGGGGTGAATATCTAATTTGTGAACCTAAACTTGACTTGGATACACAAAGGCCTTAGTTTCGATAAGGGCCGTCCATAAACTACTTTATCAGTTTTAAGCTATTTTTGGCCACCTGTCCACTACAAAAAGTAACGAAGCCCAAAATTCTCTTAAAACAGAGGAAATAAGGGTGATTTTTCACGAAAATAGGGAAATAAATGATTTCGAATAAAATTAATGTAAATGTCATATTGAACTCAATATTTTTAATTCCAAAGATTTCCATTTGAGAGATATATTGCATTTTTAGCAAAATAATTAAATTTTCTGCCAAAAAGATTGTCTATCAAAAGATATAAATTTTCTACCCAAAAACACGAAATTTAAATTTAAACAATTAATTTTGAACTAAATAGTTCCATAATTGTCAAATTAAAGTTAAATCAAGTTAAAAATTAATTTTTGAAATAAAAATATCGTCTTTTTTATTCCAAGCAAAAAGGCGCATTTTTGAAGAAAACTGTTGTATTTTGATCAAAAAAGATCATTCTAAACAAAGAAAGATTACTTTTCTATACCTTATAAAAGATGCTTTTTTTTGCCAAAAGAATAATTTTCAATCAAGATACTTACATAAATTTTCAAACAAATTTTGGAATTTTTAAGCTAAAAAACAAGTTGTGTATAAAATAGTTGAATATTTAACTGGAAAATATTATTTTTCAACAAGTTAACTGTTTACCAAATAGTTAAATTCTCCTACAAATATCCTAATTTTTAACCAATTAGTTGAATACAAAATATCAGTTTTCAACAAGAAATGGAATAGTTAAATTTTGTAGTTAAAAAAAACTCTCAACAGAAAAAATGAGGATTCAACCAAATAGTTCCATTTTCAACTAAAATTATGAATCTTAATTAAAAACAGTCTTAACCAAAAAATTGAACAATTAACCCAATATATGATTTTTTAACCAAGATTATTTTTTTTATGGAGTAAATCAATTTTCAACCAAAAATGTAATTTTTAACAAATTAGTTTAAATTTCAATCAAAAGGAGTTGAATTTTTAACCAAATGAGATGAATTTCCATGCCAGGAATATAATATGTTGTACACTTTTCAACAAAAAATAAATGGATTCTCTTATTGGGTTTTAATAATTCAGTTTCCATTAAGGCAAAAAAAACAGAAAGAAGGGGAACTTTTCTTAAAAATAGAGAGGAAAAAAATTCTTGAAAAAGGGGGATAAGAGGGCAATAAGGGAAAGAGTATGTGAAGTCTGGAATACGAAATTGATTTTTAAATTTAACATCAGCAAATGTCCTAAATGTTAATTAAGCTCGTAAGGATACGTTTACTGACCCTCGTCCTCCCAACTCAACCTGTTGCCAACTGTAGTTTTTGGAGTGATCCCCTACCCCTCAAATTGTTAGAGTAATTTATGGACGGCCCCTAAGAGTTTTTTTTTTGTCGAGACCTTGATGTTATCCAAGTTTATGAGGCTGTAACGAATAATTTATAGAGGTTATTTATTCTCATTGTAGTGTAAATCTGTATTTTTATTACATGTACGCATTGATCTTGCTCAAAATACCATCTTGATGATATTATGACTTTTTTCTTCTCATAAATTTTTATCTTCTTCTATTTTTAAAGCCAGATTTACACACTTCCTCTTGTTCACCCACGTAATCAGATATGGTCTATAAACGAATCTGAGGTTAATAATAAAGTCATGTAAAATCTCGTATCTTTTAAGAGACCTTCAAAAGCTGATGAAATGGCGTGATAAGATATACCTGTGTAAATTTCAAAGTATGCAATCTCTTTCCATACAAGTACATATATCTAAATCTACAGCGAGCTTAAATCATTGTGTACATTCGTAAATAAAGTCAGTTAATCACAGAAAGTTAGTAATATGATTACATGTGACTCATGCATGCGAGAGGGTGTTGCATGCTCTCGTGAAGGAAGAGAGAAGGCATGCGAGAAAGAGAGAAGGCGTGCGAAAAAGAGATAAGGCATGCGGGAAAGAGAGGAGGCATGCAAGAAAGAGACTGTGCCTACTTCTTGAATAATGCATGCCAGCCGCGAGCCTACGCCACCATACTATATACGAAGATGCCAGACACTCTACTCGGAACGAAGCCGGTGCATCGGTACATATACAATATACAGACCACTAAGCCGGTACTTATGTGCATATGCACGTATTATGTCGAAACATAGGCAAACACAGAGATACAGTGCGGGGCGACGTTTGCACACGCGACTACGTGGCTGAGCGGAAATTACGGCGCGGATCTTTCCTTCTCTCTTGCTCATGTCCTGTGTGTGTATAGAGATACTTAGATACTTTGCAATTACATGTATGTGTGTGTTCAGCTTGCGCGTGTTGATGTGTAGTGGATAGGAGATTAATAAGTAGTGGATTAAAGGCGAACTAGCGGAAAAACGAGTTCTATAGAGGACGCGAGAATTCCATGCGCAATCTTGGTATGTTTTACTTTATTATTTGATTAGCAGATTTTAGACAAATTATACATGCCTACATATACTATGAGCAGTTCTTATAAACTATATGTAATTAAACTGAATTTAACTTTGAGCCAGGCTTAACGGAAACTTTGTTTTTCTATGAGAATATAAGCCTAAGCTTGTGGATTAAAATACCTGTGACCAGTAAGCCATTTTCGAGGCTAAAGGTTTAAGTCCCGTCTCTATAGTCTTTACTCTCTATATTCTACAAGCTATTATTCGGGTACTCTGGTAGTTTGAAAACTCGAGTTACTATTGAACGGAATAATTTGTAGAATTTCTAAGGCCCTTAGAAATGTTCCACGCATTGTAAGTTATTTTTAATTAAAGTATTTGTTATACGGATACATTTTTTGGACAATTGAAATTATTTTTTTGAAAATGTTGGTGTTTGTTTTTAGCTTTAGGCTCATAGTTAAACTGAAAACAATTTGATTCAAACGTTATGGCACATTTTTATATGCAAACAATTAAATGAAAATGTTTTCATCAAATGTACGTCGCAACTACTTTCAAAGAATATTATAATTTCCAATTTACCGGACCCAAAAGCCAACAAGGAGCACTGACATTCTCAAAACATGTATTATTGAGATTCCATACAATCCCAATGATTAACAGAAATCATATATTTCAGCTGTTCCGAGTTATCAAATCGTGAAGTTTCTAGGTATATTTCAAATACAGTCAATCTTGTGCAATTTCGAGCATTAATTGAATTTCTAGAGAATAATAATTACATTCTCGAGATTTGTTTGCGTTTGAGTTTCGCACAAGTCCGTAATGCTGTCAGACCTGAAACTTATGTCCGTATTTACCTTATAGGCGGATATTGCGAGTCGAAATCCAGCGTTCCGGAAGCTTTAAATTTGCAGCTCCCTTTCATTGTAATCCATGTATATATAATAGAACAGGAACTTGAATACCAGAATTTATACTGAATCCCCTTTAAGAAGTTTGAATCGCATATTAATGTCTGTGAATCACGAATAATTCTTTACTTTAAACTTTTTCCTTTACTTCTCTTTTTCCATTTAGTGTCATTCTTAATTCGTTCACTGGATTATCCGCTAGAATTATGCAGTCGTTTCATTACATTCAGGTACCACAATTTCTTTTAATACGCTGCAGTTAAAAACTTAATTTAAATCTTACTAAAAAGTTTGTTGATACTGTTTTTTAAGAAATCGTTATTTCTATTCGATTTGATGTTAATAAAGTCCCCTTTTAAGCCCATTTTTTTTACCTAAAATGGAACTACCGGACCACTGGGATCCCTGAAATTTACTTGTGACCTCATAATAAAATGAATCGATGCATATCGATAGCAATAATGAAAACTCGATAGAATCCAATTTTCAGTGAACAGCGATGAATCGTAAATTTGCCCATCTGACGTTCCTAAGAGCCTCGTAAAACGATAGTTTCAGAGGAGAGAGGTGGTTTATATAGGAGGAGCCGGTTCGAAACTAATCCCGAACTGTGCTAACTGCGACCGCAGGTTAACTCCCGCAATCGCGTTAAACTGCACGAACTTCGTACCGACAGCAACGTAGATATAGATAGAAAATAGAGAAGAAAGGTGGAACTAGAAAGAGAGAAAGCAATTGTAGAATGTAGGCGATGGCTGAAAGAGAATCGATGTAGATAATGAAAAGAAGACAGAGAGCAAGGAATGGAGGGAGAAAACGAAACTGCTGCAACAGCTTCGGAGCCATTAACGAGTTCGACAGTGCCGGAAACTCTGAATTGCGACTGGTAATAGAGAGTTTATGTTGGTACAGGAACACTCCAAAGTACATACTCATACTCCATTCCATTATGTACTTACAAAACTTTCCTCTCTAAAAAGTTTCTGGAACCAGATTGAAACTTTTTAATTGCTTTCATTTACCATTTTATTAAATACGCTACGGATCAGTTATCTTAAAAGTTGAAAGTAAAAACGGAACGCCAGTCAGCTGCCAATGCTCCAATGTGATTTATCAAGCAACACCCTTTTCGTTTGTATCTGTCAGTCCGGAATTACCATGAGGACGTCGACGTTTCATTGATTAAAGTGTCGAGTTTCGCACTTGGTAGTGCCCACCTCCAAAGGGGGAAAATTCAACGAAAGGATCTTCATGTTCCGGTTTAATCAGTCTAATACACAGCATTTGATGGTTTCAACTTGATTTCACTTTTAATTATTATCTTGATTAAAACAAATTTGAATATCTGCCTTTATTGATTTATTTTAAAGCTTCTTGCAGTTTAGCGTAAGCTTTTGAACCTGTAGAATATTTCCAAGTATTTTCTACAAATACATTGTATAAAAACGTCTAGGATAATAATATGTTTGTCATTTTAACATCTACTTACCATAATATGATGGGATTAAAATAAGGAAAACCTTATTTCTTATATGTGTCATCTAAAGTCTAAAACAATCATGTTCTGAATACAATGTTAATCATAATAAAAATCTGTCTATACATGTGTAATTTGAGTAAAATGACTCTTCATTGTACGAATGCTCATGTAAATTGCGAATGATTCTGTATAAAATCGTGAGTAGACATTGATGGAGTTCGCCATAGCAGAAGAAACTAAAACTTTGCTGGATAAGTTTAGTTTGAAAATTTATACAGATTTGACTTCCGGAGTATTTTAATTTAAATATCGCATTAATTTGCGTGTTGTAAACACTTTAATTCTAGATTTGTACTGTCTCAATCTTTTCCCACGCATACCTGTGTGATATGTATACCAGTTTTGTGTGAACACAATAGAGATATATTGAGCAAACTCGTTACACGGCAAAAGTAAAGGCAAATACTGATGCAAGCCCAGTGCGTGCATACATTAACACTCGGAGCATTAATACTCGATGACCTTCACCAGTCACGTGGGAGAATGTAACGTAAAGATTGTTTATAACTACAATGTGAATGTTCAGACAACGTGATGTCCTCGCTACAGGTGTATCTCTGCTTTAAACTTAAGGATTGATGAAGGTGAAAGTGAAAGATATAGGAAAAATACTGCTGAATGGATCATAATGCTTCACGCATTTCACATTGAGAGAAACTATTCTATCTAAAGCTAAATTAATTAAATTATCTTTGACAACCTAAATAATCTATATTTTATTCATTACATTTATAATTTATACTGAGCTCGTGACGCAAATACTTATTTCTAGGAACTAAAGTTTAGGTGCCTTGCTAATCGATCTATTGTGGAAGGTATTTGAGGGCATGCTTATAAGCGTGATTATCGATCAATCGCCGTAAAAATAAACTATTGCGAACATATATTCTTTAGAAGAAGTTGTATGTATACATTATAAGTGTTTGTGCCTAAAGTAAAGTACAAGCTGAATGCACTACAATAATGTTATGTCGGGAGTATTATATCTGTAAGAGCGATTGCTTCTACACGATGAAAGAATTATTAGTCTAACAACTTCACTTTCTTTTTTGTTCCAGGTAATAAAACTGCCACAACGCCTACCTCGAGTCTTGAGATGTAAACTGTAAGAATAGTACTAAAGTTTTAATTATATATTATGATCAGTATTTTACCGTTTGCTTGAACGATTACTTAATGGTTGTTTGTTGATAGTTACAACTCGGAAAACACATTAAATCTCTGCATTCAAAGAAAACCATTAGTTAAAAGGAATAATTGTTTCTTATTACATTTCAGTAATAAATAATCAGTACAATTGCATGATATTTCTCTATTAATCAGTGAAAATCCTTTCCGATTTGATTTAGTGAACCAGTTCTCACTGATTCAAGTTTAGAAAGGATCGAGAAATAAGAAAAGTGCCAAAAGGCGTTATTTTTTCATTTTTGATTCCTCTGAATGTGAAACAAGTTAAAGTAACTCGTTGAGAGACTATGAAAACTTGAAATTGGTTCATCTGGAAACATAGACACGTGCACATGTGAGATTTCGTGTTCTGAATTCGTGATAGTAATACTATACTTCAGTCACGCCTATTACCTCTTATTCTCCTCAATTCGAGTCGTGTTGATTCAGCGATTTGGGATTCGGAGCGTTCAGGAAGTTGCGATAAAGTAGCACTTATTATATCACAGTGTAATGCGATAACCTGATGTTCTTCGCAATCTGCAATCGTCAGCTTGAGCGTAACCGTATGGTTAAAATGTGATTTCTCGAGACTGTACAATTACGCTTTATCAGGGGAAACTCAACAATTCAATTCTTGTCCCTCTGGCACTTTCAGTTTGTAATTCCAGACTCATTAAATTCCGGATTCCAGAATGCTATTTATTATCATTACAAATGCTGAGTCAAGTTTAAAAGTTGGCGCACATTGCTATTCATTGTCTTCAATAATAACAGAATTGTTCAATAAGTTCTTTAGTTGAGGAGTAGAGTTGAAAATTTCTCATTCCTTTATCATGTTCCAATGTTTCAGCACAAAATATGAATAGTTTTGAACAAAAATAGAAGAAAACTAAAAATACTGTTTGATCGCGTGTCCCATGTATTGCATGTATCCTTAACCAAGTTATCATCTAAATCTTCAATTCCCTTGCAAATCTGTAATCCCGTTATACATACGAAATGGTGATTTACGTTGAATCGAGCGCGAAATTCAACGATTTCTCTCTCTCACTCTTATATTCTCCTTCGTTTTCCGTTATCCGCTTTCGACGAGAAGAGGCACTCTGTATTCTACAATCGCGACATGAGATATGACATTCGAGTTAAAAAGGAAAATAGGTTTAGAATCAATACTGGGGATTACGGTTTTGTACACTGTACTCTAAATTAAAGATGCGATTGACGTTGTGATTTCTCGATCCAAGACAAGTAAAAAGAACAAGTACATGGAGAATTACTCTGGAGACGTATACTCGATAATATCGAATTTCTATATTCAAACTATATTATTGGTAACCAACTGCACTCAGGAAAGTGTTTATTGCCGTTTTCCTATCTTCTGGCCAAAAGTATAATAGGAAATGCGAGTGCTTTGAATAAAGTTGACCGGTAAAATAGATGGGGAAAGATGATCCTTGTATAGAGCCAAAACACAGCAAGATTGGCAAGTCTCGAGAAGCAAGGATAATATGGACAACTTGGCCTGACCCCACGTAGTTGCACGATGGTGATAAATTATTTATCTCTTGGCGTCTGGCCGCCATCCAAGATTTTCCAACTTTAAACGCTATCTTTGACTCTATACCTTCATTCTCTATATACACTTCACTCCTAGGGTCTATACATATTCTTGTCGACATTCTGAAATACATTCTCACTATTGAGCTATTTTGCTGCCTCTCGTATTTCACTTTTTATCGAAAAAATTGACTTCAAACTTACTTTTCTTTTATTCTAGTATACTACTATCGGCGAGAAAACTATAGGCATCTGCCTTTGAAGCTTAACAACTCAGTAAAAAAAAATGCCAGCGCAACAAAAAAACAGTCATTTAAAAGCTGAAAGTGTTGTACGTTAATGGGCTTGCAGACGTTTATGTAAAAAAATTTTTTGCTTAGCAGACTGAAAAATGTAAAAAAAGTAAGGATTTTTGGGTACATTTAAGAACAGTCAAGTTTAGAGCATTATTTCTTATACAAGGGGCGATGGAAAAAAATTGAAGAAATTCATGAGTATGAGGAAAACTGCTGTGAACCAGTTGCTGTTGAGAAATTTAAAAAATAATAAGAATTCTTGCTTAAAAGCACAAAAATGTGCAACTATATTATCTTCAGTTCTAATACAGATATTAAAGCGATTCTCAAACTGCAAACTGTAATTAATAGGCTCTGCATTTATTTTCAATCACCCGGAAGGATGTGTTAATCTTCTTTTTTGTGAAAATCTCGATATTTTTAGAAATTTTTTTTGTTGGGAAACAAGTGACTGAAAGCAGAGGGGGCCCTTTTTTTGTTTTACTGCCGACCGCTGGTGCCATTCTTCGGCCCCTGTTCTGAATGCTTGGATGGCACCTGGCCACGGGTCAAAGAAAGAGACCAGCAGTCGGCAGTAAAAAAAACGCCCCCCCCCCCTGCTTTCTGTCACTTATTTTCCAACAAAAAAAATGTCTAAAAATATCGCGATTTTCACAAAAAAGAAGACTAACACATCCTTCCGGGTGATAAAAAATAAATGCAGAGCCTATTAATTACAGTTTGCAGTTTGAATCACTTTAATATCTGTATTAGAACTGAAGATAATATAGTTGCACATTTTTGTGCTTTTAAGCAACAATTCTTATTATTTATTGAATTTTTCAACTGCAACTGGTTCACAACAGTTTTTCTGATACTCATGAATTTTTTCAAATTTTTTCCATCGCCCCTTGTATAAGAAATAATGCTCTAAACTTGACTGTTCTCAAATGTACCCAAAAATCCTTACTTTATTTTACATTTTTCAGTCTGCTAAGCACAAAAATTTGTTTACATAAACGTCTTTAAGCTCATTAACGTAGAACACTTTCAGCTTTTAAATGACTTTTTTTTTGTTGCGCTAGCATTTTTTTTGACTGAGTTGTTAAGCTTCAAAGGCTGATGCCTATAGTTTTCTCGCCGATAGTAAGTACTTCGAACCATGTTCTAATACAAGTTTGCATAATTCAAGATGTCTCATAGCAGATGTGGATAGATAAGAGTGGGCGTAATAACTTGACGTGGTTATGAGCGAAGAAACAATGTGGAGTATTCT
The DNA here is from genome assembly GCF_010883055.1 of Belonocnema kinseyi. Classification (NCBI taxonomy): domain Eukaryota; kingdom Metazoa; phylum Arthropoda; class Insecta; order Hymenoptera; family Cynipidae; genus Belonocnema; species Belonocnema kinseyi. The sequence continues at coordinate 103,742,367 of NC_046658.1, forward strand.
GCCAGGAAAATATAACCCCTTGCGCAACCATGTCAGACACTTCTTAAATGCTTTTTATTGTCTGTCCTTTTATTTTTCGTCTAGAAATATGTGTCACAATAGCCACATAGATTCTAGTTTCTTATTGGACTCTGTTTTGGCTTATGTGTCATTGTTTAATTATTTTTTAATAATCATGTGTGTACATATATAAATAATTATTCAAAATATCTACAAGAAAGGGATGCTAAATTGGGAGTATGAGAAATTGTTATTTAAGCTTTTATCATCATAAATATTACGACGTGCCTTATCTCTGGTATTACTTGGAAACATTTGGTAATATTGCTGCGTTAATTAGAATATATTTCTTTCCCAGCACTGGTTAGCTATCTTCTTTAAACTATCTCATGTTGATAATTAGTGTAATTGCAAGATTGCAACAATAATATAATCAATATTAATAAATATGTACAATGTTAGATACGTGGGTCAAGTGATCAGAGATGGCTTAGTTTCCTTGGATTTATATCAGCTTGAAGATATTAATTATAACTGCTCTTAAAAAGCATTTTGAATAACGAGACATAATAATAAGTTTCTTTTTAAGATTGGTTGCCTTAATAGTGAACAAAAGTGTATTTGTAAAGGGGTTTAAGAGTGCTTGTTGGTAACCCGTTTCAATGAATTGCCTGGGTATATTACACCGTAATTACTCAGTGGAGCTATTGATCCAGTATAACCTGCGCTTGGCCTGGGGACGTTTTATAACAAGGTGATGACGAAGGCACTTAGTCAAAAAAAAGGAGTATCGTAACTTCTTTCTTGTACTTGATAATGTCGCAATATTTATGCATCTTCTCAAACGCGATTCATAGTCCCGGATAAATTCCGATGTAGCATAAATCAACCGACACCACCGGTTCAACGTAATAGTTGATAAGAATGAAAATGAGAATGAAAATCCATAAGAGAAGAGTGAAGTTAATGTGTATAGCTGCAAGTTGCGAACCCGGTTCAAAGTAACGGATAAGGCAGTATAGAGGTAGAAGGACAAAAGGAACTTATTTGACCCTCTCGCTTCCTTTCTCTTGCATCTTTTTCTGTATATGCACCCGTCCTCTTCTTGAGACCTGAAAAGGAGTCTCGACGAAGCTCTTGGCGCTTTTTAGCCGCAACTCGTGCGTACAGCAGTTTAATGAAACCAGTCGGACCGGTACGTCAAACCGGTTGAGCCAGTTCTCTCTGACTCCAACTTAACGTCGTCCTCTCCAAGCACCTCTTTCTTCTTCGTCTTTTTCACCTTCCCTTCTCTGACTTGGCCCCCTACTTCGTTATGTTATTAAAGGAAGATTGGTAGAGACATACACTCTTCCCCACTCTCTCTTTCTCACTCTGAAATTACCTGTCTTCCTCCTTTTCCCGCAATAAGTAACGATCTCTCTTTTATACTCTTCCGCCCCCTCATCTCTCGACATTTTACTTGCATATCTGAGCTACTAATCTCCAGACTGGTAAGCTTGTAAATGTGCATGTGAGTGCGTGCACAGCACATGGTCTTCCTATACAGCAGCTCGCTCGACAGAGATACTGCATACATGTGTACACCCACCCGTGACTCGATGAGAATTATGGGGGGCCACGATGAATCCGCCCCTGTTTGATAGTTCCGTCGCGATATAAACTCACCCAGCGACCTCTTGCTAGATGGCACCAAGCGTCACAAAGTAGCAAGAGAGAAAGCAGAAGAAAGAGGTAGAATAAAGGCAAAAGAGATGAAGAGCAGAAAAGGAAAAAGTAAAAGAGACAGCAGCAGTCGAAGCGGATTCTGGGCATGCCCCTTCTCTCATAGAGGCGTTTAGAACTTTATCGTGTACAGTAGAGACTTTAGGGTAGGTGGGTGATTGGATGTAGCTGCAGATTGCGCCTAAGGGTTGCATTTCTCCTGACCCACTCCACGAAGACATCGACCTTTTTGCCCTCTTACTCCGCCATATCTTCCGTCGCATTCTTCCCTCTCGATTTATTCCTTTCGCGATTACCCATTAAGCCTTCACAATATATTACAAGGTGGGGAAAAACATGCTTTACAGTTCGTTGTCGTATGCGTATAGTATGCTGGCTTCAGAGACAGAGTACGCTCAATTTTTCGTCCCAACCTGACTAATTGGAAACTCTCTTTCTCTTTCACTCTCCAACTGCTAGCTTTAATCAACGTACCTGTACTTTCTGGAATTTTTTTGTCGGAGTTTATTGCTGTTATTAGATATAATAGCTCGTTTTGCTCTAGCAATTAGTGTCTCTAAGACTTCTCTTATTATGATTCGTTACAGTACTTTCTGTAATATTCGTATTAAGCTTTCAATCGGTTCATTCTGCGGAATGTTGAAGAATAAATCCATTTTAGAATCGACTTCCTTATATGACTTGATTGCGCTCCATAGACATTTGTAACAATAGCTTTTATTCAAAATTCCTCTTGATGACGCAAAGCTCTATAGAGCAAGGACTCTTCATTGCAACATACTTTCAAGGGAATGATTTTCGTATGCACACAATGCAGTATATACCTTGCTTGAGGCAAAGGAGTTTGAAATTACCGTATGTCCCTACCATATGGAGGTTTATGAACAAGAATGTCTGAGAAGTGAGACTACTGCAAACAACGAGCTCTATTTCCCTTCTCGTGATTCTTATTATTCTATCATCTGTATTATTTCTAGATGAACGCAGTTGTTTTAGTTTAAATCACATCCATAAAAAATCACATCCTCAACGCTAATTTTCTTTAAAATTTAAACAAAAGTCTGGTCACGTTACACCTGGAAATAGTTCTTCGTATATATTTTTCTGCTTGTGTTTAGTTTTTAGAAATGGGGTTGCACTAGATCCTGAGATAATGATATACTTTACACGTGAGCCAATAATACACTACGCGTGCTAGAGACGATAATATTCTCAGAAAACGAAGGTACTACAAGTTTTCTCATTACACTCAATGCATACATTTTTGTATGGCCCTGTTCTGGCCCCTCATATGTTTCACAAATAAAAAATGCATTGCAGTTATCCGTCTGCTCATTAAAAAGTATTTCAACACCGAGAAGAAACCTGGAAATTTCTGCATGGTCTTAATAGACTCGGAAACTCACTTGCCATTATCAAACTTTCAACTGGAACAGGTGGATAATACATGTACTGAGCGGCTGACGACTTTAGTACTTTAATATTATTTTGTTTCATTGCCACATAAGTTAGTTGAACACTTTCTACTAAAGGAACTAATAAGAATTTTACTAAAAGAAGATTTAGAAGTATTTCATACACGACATATGACTTTACAAAATACAAATTGAATTAGTTCGTTTTGCCGATTCAATTAAATTATTATTTAGTTAGTTTATTTACCGTTTAGTATTGCTAATTGAAATTTAAAGATCAATGTTCGTAAATCTAATCGTAATATATAGAGTTTTCATTTTTACTCATATATGGTCGCTTTTATATTCTCTTTATTTTTTCCTGAATTCTTTCATCTCTACCTTTTATTTATCAAGCATAAAGTATTCTAGTAGAGTAGAGCATTCATTTTAAGGAGATATTTAAGTGGCCCAAATTCTCAGTCTGGTCCAGCAAAACCTTCGCTGCACTCGTTTTGCTAAATATCTCCATAAAATGGAACATCACCATTCTTCAGTTGGCGTCATTAAAATCTCACGTCGTGCCTGAAGTACGATGACTAAGAATTGCGGCTTTTTTATGCAGCGCAAGTAATACGAACATTCAAGGAATTGTTATCAAATAAACAATCTCAATACAAATCATTTGTGCTCAATGAAGCTAGAGTATTTATTTCAAGGTCAGTCTACGACTCGTCCATCGCCTTCAGGATGAGATCTTGTGCATGGTCTGGCCAGTGTGGAACCCCGTGATGATGGCAGGCAGTTCCCAAAAACAACGAGTCCACTGCTACCCCTCTGTATATTATGTGGAATGCGCATTCAAAAATTAGTCACAGTAAACTGTCAGATTTTTCTCAATTATATTAATAATTTTAAAAACAGCTTTACCTTGAACTGAATTGTCGTACAAAAATACGGTTAAGGAACATTTCTAAAAAAAGACGTGTTTTTTATTTATTTAGAAGACTCCTTATGGGGAGTGGAAAACAACAGAAGTAAACTAAATGGGTTTTTCATTGTCACCCTAGTGTGTACGTGGCTGGAATGCCGTGGAATTCTTAAAGACATGAGTCGCTTACAGAGTGGTCAGGTACATTTACACTGTGTGCCCTATACAGATATAGTGCTTTACTTACAAACGGAGCCCCTAGATGAAAGCGCAATGAATCACCGAGCGAACCATGTGCAGAGGTCACGCAGAGGTCGTTCTTACTAAGTTGAGATCGAGGACTTCCGTCTCTCAATGACCTTCCTTGATCAGATCAGTTTCTTCCGTGATCACTCTGACCTTGATTTGTGGACCAGTTGATTTGATCTTAAATTTTAATCGCGATTTTTAATGTAATTGCAGATTTTGTTCTTTGTATAGGCATATTTTCTTAACTGATTTATATGTCGATATTAAAGACGTTCAGAGAATAACGTGAATTTATTACCTCCGTCTGCAAACTTGCATGTACTTTTTCATGCTGAAGGACAAGGCCTTATTTAGAAGCGACGCAGACAACGTTGTGTGTAATACATTATGTATATTATACCAGTTCACATAACTGGCCCCATCAGGAATCGTCTCGAACGCGAATCAAGTCGAGCACGACCCCAAAGCCATTGCTTCGTACTGATCGGACAAAACGAAGCCGGGGTCAATTGCCCGTGACGTCACTGCGAAACACAATAAATTAAATGGATGTACCGGCTCGGAAGAGACATGAGCACGTGACCAGTTCGTGTCTTAAATGAAACTATAATGAAAGCTTGTGTAAGTTTTGAATACTTGGATTAAGAGCATCTTAAGTTTGACAAATGTATTAGAAGCCTCTTAAATTTTTATTTATTTAGTTTACTGGTTACACACCGAACGTTGAAATTTGATTACTGAAGTAACTAAAGTCATATTTTATTTTGAAGAACGAAGTAACTCATTATAATTGACGAAGGATGGGATCAAGAATGATATAGTAATGGCTTTCATAGGGGTTAGGTCGATATCTAAGAATGTGGCCTAGAACCTGTTCAACGGTTACAATGTTGGTTCCGCGTTTACGGCTCGCATAAACCCAATAGTCATTAATAATAGACGACCCTCTCAATCTCAGTATTTTACAGCCCAGAACAGTTAATGAAGGTTTATCCGCCTCAAAGCAGATACGATATGTAACAAGAGAAATTATTTCTTGAAAACTATTTCTGGGCTTCATAAAAGAAAGTTCAAAGTTTAATGAAACAAGAACTCGACCTATCACTCCATTCTGATGAAAACCTTTGAAAGAAAAGTTTGTGGGGATGACCGACTTTATAATTTAATGATATGTATATAAAAATTAGTTTCAGTTATACATTGGCATTTTATAATATTCTGCAATAGGGTAGTCCTGATTCGTTAGGATAACTTTTTAAAACATTTTTGCTCCATGTAGGTGATTTCGTGCACTTACTCCTTGAAAATGTTAGGATTTTGCCAAATCTAATCGGAATCTGATCACCATGTGCAAATGTAATAACTTAAAAAATACAAAATGGCGGCCATTTCAATTTTTTTTAAATTTACTTTCTATATTTTTAAACTAAATTACACTTAACTTGACATACTTTGTTAAACATTCTTTTTTTTAAAGACATAGTTTTAGTTGAAAAGCCATCTCTGTATTTGAAAATACTACTGTTTTTATTTTAGTTTGTTGTAAATTGAACTTTTATGTACATATTTCGTTTTTTTGGGTTGAAAATTAATTTTTATCAATTGCAAATTTACCTATTCTGAGTTGGTTGAAAATTTATTTTTTTAGTTGCAAATTAAACTTTCGGGTTGAAAATTTATCTTATGTTGAAAATTAAGCTATTTCTTTAAAAATTAATTTTTTTAATGAAAATTAGTTTTTTTTTTTAATTAAAAATTTATTATTCCATTTTTAGTTGAAAATTGACCGATTCAGTTACCTTTGACTGATTCTAATTTAGAGTGTAGGTTCGAAAATAAGGATTACATTATTCTGCATGTTTGCTTATAAGCTTTTTTATTAGTTGATAAAATTCGTGTTTTTTTTATTATGCTGTTTAATAATGTTCTGAAATAATCACAAAAAATAGATATATCTTTTTTATTACGCCAGCAATTTTTTCTGTATTCGACCTCCAAATCTTATCCCTCTGGCATGTAACAATCATTTCATCATGTAGTAAAGTGAGCTAAAAAGGCGTTATATTCGTTTAAACATCGAAAATATAAAATATTTTATGTGCCGCAGGTATGATTGTCGCGTTTTATCAGCGCATTTTAAGCTCCTAAAGCAGCCGTTTATACTCTCTAAATCTAAATCAGTAAGATTTCACTGATTGTCAGTGAAATTGCACGGATTCAAATAGCTAGAAATGGATCACTGACAATCAGTGAAAGGTTACTCATTTATTCAGTAAAATAACCACTTTTGAGGGTTGGCAGAACTGCACCATGTCAATTTATCAATCATAATAAAATAATATTTTAGTACATTCAAAGAATCATAGTAAAAACTTAACACCCATAAATATGATCAAATATTAAAAAAGGTAAAAAGTTCCGATGCTTTTAAATGACAAACAACCTTACATATTACTTTAATTTCAAGTTTGGACTATCATGTACAAACCTGTTAAGTAGGTACTTCCTATACGAGTTAGAGTGTATTTAGCCCGCAGTTAATTCAGCAGACTTACAGCCCGAAAATTAAAAAAATGTATTTCATTAAGGAATTCTTCGCGCTACTTTAGTAAAAGAGTAACAGCGCTTAACTTTAAAATGTATGAGTTTATGCTTCACTTGATTTAGTCAGGTGTTACTGAACTGATTAGTGAATAAGTCCGAAATCACTGATTTAATCAGTGAAATGTCTAACTACTATTTAAATCAGTGAATTTTTCACTGATTCATATTTAGAGAGTACATGTGGAGCGGCAGCGAATGCGCATGTGCGAGGTAAAATTATGATCATAATCTTACGCGGCACATGCGCATTCGTTGTCGCCTGTGCACGATTGTGGCCGCGTCAACGTAACCTTAAATGTCAGGTGTGATACACCTATAAATCATACCTTTGTTATACAAAATATCGTGTGCACAATATACTGATATTAAAAAAATCAACATTCATTACTTTCACCTGAAATGTAAAAAATATAGCAGATACCTCGCAATAAAATGCAATATCGTGTAATCGGGTTTGTCTATGATTTATCTGGGCCGACGAATACCAGTAAATAATATGTTTAGCAGGTGGCACAATGCACTAGTGAATGTCACAACCAAGTGCCTTTCTTATTCCTCTGGTACAATTCAATTATACATATACAATGAGAATAAGTTATGCTGTGTATATTTTCAAGTAAAATTATCGGCTCGACTATTGGACACCAACTTGGCGCCACGCTTTAAAGTTAGAAATAGTTTGCATGGTCGAGAAAAATTGTCCCAATTATCATTCTTCTGGCACTCATGCCTCAGAACACCTCTGGACATCTGGATGTGCGGGAAAGGAATATATAAAAGTGATATGCTCTATGTTCTGAACGTTCAAATGAACGAAATTTGTACTGATGGCTTTTTAGACTAGAAGCAGCGCTGAAATATTGATTCAATTTATATTACAAATAACAGAATACAAAATAAACTTCGAAGGCATTATTTTAATTGTAGTTGGAACAATATTTTTGGATAAAATAAAACTAGGCAGAAATGTTGCGTACATTTGAACGTTCTGAACCTCAGGTGGATATAAAAGTGGAAAGTCGGATGCACGGTGTCACCTCTAAATTATTCAGTTTCATCAGTTTAAACTGAATAAGAACCGGAAGTAAAAATAAATAAATATATATTTCAAACTTTCTTCGTTGTAAAAGGATCATTTCGGGAGATTCAACCAGGTATACATTTCATGAACACGCAGCATATGTGTATTTTTCATTTGTCATCCATTTACGTACACCGCATAATCGTAAAATGTAAATAAAATTCAAGTGCGGCCATGACCCAGTTCGATTTAGATCGGCAAAACTCGTCGACCCTGAAGAGTGATTTTAATCCTGTCGTTAAATCCAGAGGCAACGACCTCATGTGCAATTCGCATTCAACGCACAAGCAAGAGCTGGCGTTCAGTTCAATTTTGTTTTGCCGACAAGGAGTCACTCTGTTTTCCTTGGCTCGTATAACATTTGCTTCTCCGATATATAGATATAGATATACTGATCGGTGTACTTGTACGTGTATGTTGTGTAAATTCGTTTCCTCTCTTCTGGCGTCTATATTATTTATTGTATGTCACGAGACGGTCTGAATTGCAACGATTGAATGGTCAGTGACCGGATGTGACGTGCCTTCAAGCCAAGATGGCTGCCACGATAATTACTCGCGTGTTTACGACCTATAAAGTCGAGCACCCCGGTTTCGCACACACTTGCACTATGTCTGTGTATGTGCGTACCGTACGACATACCTATGTAGTTCTTGTCACGGGCTTAACTATCGCGGTACACGCGATATATATCACAGAGGTTACCACATTAAAGTATCTCAACTCGACATTTTCTCTCATCGGGAACGATGGGGAAAGAAATAGTTTCCTATTCATCATTTGTGACTGTGACCCTTACACCATCAAGGTTAGAGTAACTTATTTTTGATACATATTCAAATAACGATTCAAGAATTTAGTTTAAAGAGACAGCTTTCTTATTCGTGAAATAGACTTTAATAAAAATATACTTCGAGAGTTAGAAGCCAGATCGATTGTTAGCCAGACACTTAAATGAATGCTTCATTACCCTTTAGAAACCTGTGACAAGAGTTATTCGTAAGAAACTATTTTACTGTGACTTAATAAATTGAATGAAAAATTGAAGTGACCGTAATAAATATGTTTGTGTTTGTGGAAGAACAGGATAAAAAAAGCATAATGTGTTTGATCAATGGTATGACTTGCGACAAATGAATGTCAGGACCTGTACGTACAAGAGTTATATAAATCATGGACCACAGTATCGTGTATGCAATCGTCTAATAGTACCGCCTGCCGCGATAGCTGGAAAGGTTACGACCGTTCGATCGATCGAAGCTTCGTTGACGACCTGAACAAAAGAAAAATTTCTATATATAAATATTAAATTTGGTTAATACCTATATTAGTTGATGTTAGTGAGTCTCGACCAGGTAAAAATTCAAATAATTGATCTTAAATTGTCGGTATGTATACTAGTCCAAAAAATCTCTTTATTAATAGACGTTTCGCCCTTTGACGGAGGTTTATTTACTGTGTTTAGGCTATGTACATAGTTGTATTTCACTGAAGAGACCCTCTGTCGAAGGGCGAAACGTCTATTAATAAAGAGTTTAATGCCTATACTTCACAGAAAAAAATGAAGGATAAAGTTTAAATCTATTCCAGTTGAAAAATTGCTGCCACAATAAGTAAACTTGTCGCTTAAACTTAGCCAGAATCGAAGACAGTTTTGATGTCTTATTTAAGCGTTTTTGTTGATTAAAATTTCAACTGTAACAGAATGCACTCTTTTAAATTCACTGAGAGAAAACCAGAAAATGACCGGAAATTAAAAATCTTACTTTGGGTGTAGAGATCCTGAAACGTATGGCTCAATTAACTTGTTTGTTGTATCAATTTTTAAGTTGAATGTACACCACGAAAAGTTTATTTATTTTTCAAAAAATGAACACAATGCTAATAACTGCCTTGACATCATCGTCAGAAAAGTTTGAAGCATATTACAAGTATTTATATTTGTTTTTGATTGAATCTCAGCAAATAAACATTTGTCATGATGTTACGAAACAAGTTGCCAGACGACTCGTAACGACTGGTAATGAAGACTGTCGACTCTCCATCATTCATTATTGAAAACACCGAATCGACTATCAGTGAAAATATCACGCGGGACCTTCCAGGCTTCCACAGATCGCAGCGTATGCTTCTTGTGTAACTGGAACGCCTTGATCAATGTCCTGTGTTTGTAATCGTGATACGTGACATGCAAAAGATAATCTTAGTTGCCTGAAGCTCCGGAGCGAAGGTCATTGGATAATACACGCATTATCTCGATTGAGCATTCTTTACATGCAGAGGCATTAGCAACAAATTAACGTAAATGTAGCTATTTTTAGGTAAATCTTATTTATTCCCGATCGCAGTAAATTGCGTCATCGTATTTTAGATAATTAAAATGATTCCTCGGAATATACTGCGGTGAATCATGTGACGATACTGTTTATCTTTCATTATCTTTGTCACGAAGATAAGAGTGCTGGTCATATAAAAAACGTGCACCTAGGTAAAATGGCGCAAAAGTGGAATATTGTGAATCAAGAAAAAAAGATGATCTCTTTTTTAATATTGTTGCAAATGCGGAAGGCGGGCGCAAATAGTGATGGAGTGATGCGGCAGCTTGTTGATGGATTGATTATATTCATTTCATGTACTAAAATGAATTATTCATTACAATTATACAGTAATCAAAACATTAACGGTAATAAACATTCGCAGTCTTTTCTTTGTTTGCTTTTCGAATTCTGGTATTGTAGCTATGCGAAGTTCATAATTCAGTGCAGAAATTTTATACTAGTTTTTAAAAATTGGAAACGAATAAGGGAGGCTAGGGAATTTGATTTATGTGGCGTGAAGGAAATATTCGATATCGATTGGATTTTGTGAAAGAAGAGAATGACGTAAATCAGGGTGTGCTCCATATGCGTATATCAATGTTCCTGGGTCGAATAGGTTTTTTCTTTTCTTCTGTGATTACCTCAATCGCATATAAGTATGCGGAATGGCAACCGCATCGCGGTGGCCGGTCTGGACCCTGGGGGTACAGCTGTGAGTCGCTATTGTATTTTTACTAAGGTGGAATGGGAATCTCTTGGCAAACTCAAGGCCTTGTCGGCCTCGTTGGTTCTCTTTTTCTTCTTCTACCTCCTGCAAAAGTTCATAAGAATTCCAGACGAGGACTAGAGTTCGTAAAGTGGTTTGGATCTGTAAGAGTTTAAGGATACAGCACGTCATCTGTGTGTGCACAACTCTTTGTACATTATGTAGCGTCCTTCTCTTTAACCCAGAGCAGACTCATTTTTTCTTTTTTGCAAAGGACGTCTAAAACATCAATGTTGTTTTTAAATTTGCTTGATTTAAAACTTGTTTCTTTTAAAATATTAACTTGTTACTGTATACAACAAAGACAGAAATATGTATGCCAATATTTTTTATTTGAAACTGGACCGATTATACAGGCGACAATGTCCACTTTTCGTATTCCGAGTTACACACGATGGGAATGGAACGCTTTTGGCATGGAGCCAGAGAGTCTGGGAAGGTCTGGAATTGTGCCAACTTGGATCTTTATCTCAGTCCTTTCGTTTCACACTCACTAATTTATTATATCGTTCACCGTTTTATACATCCACTGAGTTCTTGCTCCCTCGTTGCGTCAACCTCGCCAGTTTCAACTGAATAAAGTTTATCAACAAATTCCTCGATCGAAGAGGAAAACGAAAGATAGCTAGCATCTTTTTTTTACTATAGTATGCAATAAAAGTGGGGTAAAAGATATACTCAGAAATCGTCATAAATACTCGTAATCAGAAATAGTTGGCCAAACTTTACATACTTGTTTCGAAAGATAACAACAGATCAATTTATGGGTGATCAAAATGAAATGCAGTGATCAAAATGAAATGCAGTATTCAATATTAAAGATAATAAAATTATTTTTGAGAATTATTCCATTTTTCAAAGTGAATTCTACAGTATTAGATTTAAAGGGCATTCGACTTTTTTCGTGAATAATGTCGTAAAAATGTCAGTTTCTCCACTTTATATGCGGGTTGGTGAGGGTCAGGGTATCATTGATATACAGAACTGGATTGGGATATTGAAGTACATATATTCGCATGAGGGACGATTATAGGTTTGAGCAAGAGAAAAACATGATTATCCTTTTGGTTTCAATTTAGAAAGTTATCATTTTATTAATATTCAAACGTATGTTTGACTTTCAATTGTCATAATCTCTTAAGTAACTGTAGCAGATAGTCGACTATACTGAAAGCATATTTAATTTCATTAATATTCTTATTTGTCCAAATTTGGTTCGAATCTCTGTCCACATAGCCCATCAATCTTGAAAGCATGACAGGTCCCGATAAGCGCATAGCGAATTTTCAATTTGTTGTTCTATTATTAATAATCCTATGGCATTGTATCATTTATCGCGTAAACATAAGATAACGAATATCTTGTTGAGTATCTATCACGTTGTTCAATTGTGAAAATATATGATCATGCAGTTGGGTATGTGACCAAGAAATTATTAGATTAGTCTTTATTAGAAACATATTACGTGTTTGAATTGGCATTTTGTAAGTCACTAAATCACAACAATACAACATTTTATTGAATACAAGTTCACTCAATTAGATTCACTGAAATTTGTCTCTAAGATTGAAATACTATTTTTGTCCGGACAAATGACAAAGGAAAGTTTTGATGGTATGAAGGTAACAGTATTGACGAACCTTTCTTTTGTATAAAGGTTTCCTTGGATATCCGCGTCGATCTGGAATTCCTACCTGCGTAGGCCGGTGTATTTCTGAACCGTCGGAAATAACAATACATCAGCATGAACCCGGCGCCAACACTACTAGTGCTTGCATTAAGGCTGTAATGTATGTCACAGAATAGAATAGCGTACACTATACAGCCATACAAGGAAGGGTGGTTGACATGAGGGTGGTGGGATAGCAGGGGGGAATGCACGGAGTCGGAAGATACGAGGGGGAGAATTAGACAAAGGGTTTAAATGTCATTGGGAGCACGCCAGCCGGGTTTCCCTCGACGACCCTTCAGAATATAATGCGTATGTACTAAGCTCGGTCAGTCCCAGTTGATACGTATTGACTCGGTAAATCAAATAATGAATTTACAAAGAATACGTCAATTTAATTAACAGTTTTGTATTTTAATATTTCCTGCCTTGATTGCTGTTAATCTATCATTCCCAGGCACCATCTACTGAACTTAAAAACAGAAAATGCAAACGCACATTTTCAATTTGATTATTAACTGTATAACGGGATAAATTGAAGCGCCCCAGACATTTACTTTAGACTTGATATGAGTTTCGGATAGTGAGTGACGAGGGCACGTGAAGGGGTTAAAGGACACTTTACACGGAAACCATGGCATGAGACTGTTCGTGTTCTGAGTAAAAATGACCGTGGAGGGTAGAAAGAAGTTTTGCTCCTTTATCACCTTCCGCTGTATTTTCCTCGAAATCGGAACGAACGTGACTTCGTTTGCTGAGTCACTCTAGCATAGTTTGCATTATTTGTTCCACACTGGCTGTAGCAAAGTAAGAATTTCGCAGTTGTCGCAGGCAGATAAATGTCCCGATTTTTCAATCGCAAATAACACCGATTTGATCACGATTTATTTACAGGCTCGAGTATAAACATATAAGTGACATCAGAGCGCGCATTGTCTGTTTGCTTTTTATTTAAATATCGACAGCATTTGGGCTTATTCAGTCTCGTGTCACACAAGTTCTTATGTGTGAAGTTGATGGAATTGATAAGTTGGAAAAGATGATAAAGCGAATAAACGTTAAATTAGATTCTTATTGGAATCGAAATTTATTCAGATGGAATGCTGGAAACCCTATATTTTTCCTCGACACATTTCCGGAATCCCCTGACAGCCAGTCGCGTAATCCGGCATTCGATATTCGACGCAACGGTGGCCATGGAAAATCCTCTTAAGCTCAGTTGCTCTTTAGCACATTCCGCTTTGTGTAAATTCGTCAAGGATATCATCTAGTTTTCAGTATATAATGTATATAAAATAATTCTATTTTACTATCATCAATTCGATGTTTAAAGTGAACGGATAAAACAGAGTTTAATATGCGAGTTATTCACTCAATTCTGACCAAATAATTAGTAACAAAGTCACTGGAGATGTAGTTTACATTTAGTTCAACAAGTGACTCTTGATTTTCAATTACTTTGCTGATTACATGCGTAACGTAACGGTTCGAAGAATGATTTAAAATCAACCGACCAGCACGGTAAACCGCAAACTCATTAAACAGCTAGGATCTTTATGGATGCAAAAATTTACCGCATTGGCGATTATTTAGAGAATAGACTCTTGACAGCTTAAGTTGGTAGAAGATTATACTCCTAAATACTACTACAAACACTTGCGTTGTTAAATTTCTTTTATTCAATCAACTATTTCCCACTAGATATTGAAATAACTAAACCAATACCTCATCAGACTTGTCATCAATCTTTATGTGCTACTACCGCCAGGTGATAGTAGAGCAACTTTGAATTTTGTAGGTGAGTTGGGACCCAGGCTTTGTAGTTACTGTACTGTCAGATACAGGCACATACACTAGTAAACACGCGTTTGAGATCGGGACGTGAGGAGACGCACCCCGCATATGCAACGGTGCTGGTCATTGGAGTGGCACCGATAGCAGGCTTTGCCCCTCTGGGTAATAACAGTAAATTCTGAGCAATAAATCCCTCTTCTCTCTCGCTCTTCTCCTCTCTTCCTCTGCATCTAACTCGATCTCACTCAGCCGCCCTCCCGCTATATGCTTGTTCAGCCTCCATGTAATGTAAATTGTTCCCATGCTCTGGACATGTTGCACGTACTGAGTTAGCCACATACTCGAATGCAGATCCCACTAGATACTCTTAAACCACTTGACGAGGATCTGAAAATGATTCCGAAATTAGCCTTGTTCTGTTAGTTAGACGAAAAAAATGTTTTATTGATAAAAAATCGGATTATACATCAGATAAGAAAGAAAAGATTCAGAAGTAAATGGATGTTCAATTTGTTTTCAGGTAGGAGAGGTAAAGGGGACTTGATATATCATTATAATTGAAAAGGAAATATATCTGGTGGAACCAAAATACTGTTGAAAATCAACGATTAAATCTACAAATGAACTATTAAATGGGCGTACATTTTAATTTGATCGAGTTTCAAGTATCACTTGTGTGAGAACATTTGAAATATCCACTAAGAATGGAATTGCTCAGTTGCCCTCCTATATTTGCCGTCGCTTTGACTAGGGTCAAGGGGAGGTGAAGCAGGAATGAACGGGTTGTAATTCACTAGTTAGTTATGGGTATCAAAGAGATTAAACTAAGTTTCTAATACGTTTTAATAGCAGTTTCATGCCTGCCAGCTCAGAAATTGATTGGTGGTGATAACTTTGCAATCTTTTATTCCCCAATTGCTATTTCACACGATAATTGATTTTTCTCATTAAATAGCAGAGAAATTCGAAAATAATAAAAATGTTTTATCAGATATTAACCCATGTTTGATAAGATTTCCAGGTTTTTATCTCAATATCAAGTTTAATTATGACAGATAGAGAGTTCGAGTAAAGCGTAATTAAAGTACCGTATACGGATGATTAGACAAGACTTATCGCTCTAGTTTGCCATGATATGTTACTCAGGTTCTTGCTTTCTTTGTTTCAGATAAGAGCAGTACTCGCAGTAACCGCAGGAGACGAATCAGCGAAAGTGTTAGTCGAGAAAAGGGCGAAAGAACACAAGAGGAATCGGAACAAGTTCTGTCAGTGGGACACGAGGATCGTGAAAATAAGGGACCTTCTGCTGGAAGACCTGGTAACCGAACGCTGAGAACAGTTTTGGAAGAAGCAAACCCTGTACCGTCTAGCTTATCAAAATTACGGCGTCGCGGAACTACAGTAAAGAGTCCTGTGGAAAGCCTTTCACAAAGGCCAGTGCGGAAAAAACCTCGACCAGTTCGAAATCTCAAGCTCGCTGGGGAATACGAATCGGAGGAGCAGCTGTTTGTCAAGGGCGATAAGAAGAATCGTCTCGAATGTAGGTCCGAGGTTAAAGGTGATACAGGGAAGGCGGATCGAGAGGAAGAAGAAGAATGCTGTGATCCTTTGATAAAAAGGCTCAAGGCAAATCCCACTACTCGTAAGACCAGATCAGAGAGGAAGGAGTCGGAACGGGAGATTCGAGATAACGTCGACGAGGAAGAAGACCATTCACAAGAGTTTAAGAAGGGAGTCGAGGACAAACCGGAAGAGGAAAGCGAATCCAGGGAGCGAGATCGTGAGCCCGAACCTCCACCTTCGAGTAGAGTAGACACAGGGGGTGATAAGAATTTGACGGTAAAAACTGAAGCGGACAGCAAACTATCAGCGGACGATTTTGATGAACGTTTGGTGAATGGATCGGTCGCGGATGACGTCACAACTGACGCGGAGAAACGCCTCGGGAGTGCATCAACTTTAAACAGTACAAAGATATCAAAGAAAGAAGAGAAGAGAAAAGAGGACGAGGAAGAAGAGGAGAAATCCCGAGAATCTAGTGCTCCCGGAAGGCCAGATCCGACCGCGGACGTGACAGAAGATAGCGGCCAGGGTAGCAGTGCCAGTGGTGCCAGAGCGGCAAGCGTTGAATCCGTCGAGTTGCTCGAGTCCAGTAGTCAGGACTCAGGCTCCGTGCTGGAGAGGTTGAGTCCTTTGACCGGCGGCCGTGGGCGGCAAAGCCTGCTCCTGGAGGAGCAGGAACGCAATCGTCACAACGAAAGCCCAGTTATCCTAGCCGAGAGATTGAACAAACCTCCACCGTCCATCTCGGGACACCATCTGCAGTACCAGCATCACTCTCTTCACCACCAACAACAGCTTCATCACCAGCATCGTTACTCAGCCGGCAGTCCTGTGATCCATCAGCAACATCTCCAGATTCCCGGCAGTCCTCATCACCATCATTTGACCTCGGCCAGCCTCCTCGAGGTGCAACAGCAGTCTCTACCATCGCGGGGCGGCGATGAGGCCGGCCTCATGGAGGTGGAGGCCGGGGCCGGAGTTGGTATACCAGGCGGAGGCGTCCTCAGTGGCGTCCCTGCCGCTGGAACATTGCGTGCTGCCACCTACGGGGACAGCGGCTCCGACAGCGGGGTAAGCTCGCTCAGGAGCGCCGGTTCCGGGGACGAGAGAAGCGGTAGTCGAAGTTCTGCCCTGAGCGCGGAGGAAACGGCGCCAGCCGCTACACCGGCACGGGTTTGGCACGTTCAAAGCGTCCAACATACTTCTCTACTGATGGCCCATCCCCAAGGCCCACCAAACCCCGCGGCCAGCTCCACGTCCTCCACGGTACCGCCGGTCGGTTACCAGAGTTCCGGTCCTCCGGGTCATCATCATCCAGTTGTCGCGTCCGAGATGCTGTGGAGACCGCCCAGATATGCACCACCTCTACCCCATGCCCTATTGGCTCCAACGCAGCCCAGTCCTGATGAACTCCTGGAAAGGGATCGACACGAGAGGATGCTTCGGTAAGTTTAATTAAAACGCCTTTTTGCACTCTACAGCCTACAGTCTTTACACCAACCGGTATCTGCTATTTTTTTAACGGTTGTGAAACTCGCGCGAGTTGTTCATTCCGCGAAAACGTGCACTCCATTCTTTGCGATTCGTAGAATGCTCGGTAATAATCAGTTAAACAGAGCCGCAATTAGTGAATTAAAAACAAAGAACGAAGACATAAACTCGAAAGTAAGCCTTTCCGGTTTATGAAAGGAGTCTAAATATATTGATTAGACTCATTAGAGAAAGGTACCGACATCTAATACCAGTTATTGCGTTCAAGTAATTTAGGAATTAGGAATCAGTGCTCACTTCGTAAATATTGTAATTGAATATCATCGCGAATTGAACACTCAGTGTGAAGTTATTTTCCATTCGCGTTCAGTATATCAAAGTTCAAGCCTTTAGCCAAATTGACAATCAATAACATTGATTATCGTTTCAGTTTAAATTATATATAATCATGAATTACAATAGAAATATGAAACGTATACTGTCATATTGTCAAGTGCTTTTAAGGAATCGTCATTTTTATATCAATAATTGGTCGAGTTGAATGGGATCAGCTTTACTGTATCGCTTGATCTACGAGCCTGCCAGTGAAAATCTCGTGTAGAACTAACATTCTTCTTCATACCTCGACGATATTAGCATCGCAAATAAGTTCTGAAGTTTCTCCTGAACGAGTGCATGTGGTATCTCGATGCAATGACCGTTGGAGCAACTGCATTTGGCATTGCTATCTCGGTGCTTTGAGGCTACCTGGCCTTCAAGGTATAAATTCGCATTCGCTGTTCTAGCATAAGAAGACAGAAGTGGGAAATGGCTGGGTATCTGTATGCCAGAGAAGGCGTTCAGGAGTGAATGGATGTGTTTCCGGGCGCCAGCTGCGAGTGAGTCCTAACTTCCGTCCGATTACTGCTCGCGATATACGTGGCTTGCCTAAGCAATCAAACTACTATTACGGGTCGCTGCCACCGGCGTTGACTGGAATGAAGCAAGGACCCAAAACCACTGTTTTAGGCTATAAATAACTCAACCACTGTTTTCGAAACACTTAACATGTGCTTAACCTTTTCGAGCCGATGAGCTGTGAGGTCCAGATTCGTCTTGCCGAGAATGAAAGCCAGTCTGTAGAGTCACCTCTGTGTCTGAAACTCTGGTTCTGATTTACCAACAGTGACTTGTGAGTCATTTAACGATCATTTCGAGGAAAAAGCTGTTAGAAATAAATATCTCGTGTCAGCCGTTGGTTGTGTATTATTTGGCTCCGCCTTGCAAAATTTTACGGCCAGACTGGGCTGTTTGAACGCCTGGAGACACGTGTACTTTAATCTCTTTGATATTCGCGTTCTGCAATTCGCATTACATCAAAAGTAGAGACACATAGTTGGCCACCGAAACAGCTTGTATTGATTTAAACAGCGGTAGAATATGGGCGCTCTTTAAATTTTCTCTTGACCTTAATGTGCACAAGATCGAATGAATGTTAAATATTTGTCAGGCAATGGGAAAATAGAAGGTTTCTTTTGAGCATAAATAAGACTTTGAAAGAATATAATTCTCTTATCTTTAGGTAGATGTTTTGTTCAATTATATATATTTTTTCACTATTTGAAGACAAATAATTAAAATGTCAACGTATAGCTGACCCTCGCGAGCTTCCAGACACATCGGGTGAGTGGTCGGATAAGGGTATAATATCAATTCTGGGCAAAATGTACAGTTGAAATACGAGTTGAAATATTAAGCACACTGAAGGGCGAATCTACGGCTTAGTCTAGCTTCAACGATAATGGCCCCCTGCATTTCATTTGCACGTAACCGGCTCAGCAGAGCTCAAGCTGTTTATTTATTCTTCTCTCGCTTGAAAAGCATCTTGTGAATTTGCAAATATGCACGGGAGTAGGTTCCGTGTTGCTTCGTTCTTCACAGAAATAACATGTTAAAATGACTATGCAGTTAGTTGTTAGTGCAAGCAAAAGAAGCTTTAACATAGGTGGAATGAACCAGAAGTTAATTGTCTTACACATTATTATCTTATTCGAATTAAAATCTACATAAATATCACACAGTTCCTCGTTTAATTTAAATGCAATATCATGTTTTATGATAGAGCAAAATTTAAATTGTCACTTTCAACTGACGATGGCCCCAGGCTTCGAAACATTGCGATAAACGCCTCGACTCGGGTTATCGTTCCTGGAGGTCGTAACTTGTTACAGTCTCCCAAGTAATAAAGTAACCTAGTGCTCTTAAAAGCTCGCTTAAAACGCGGAATGATGTTAATAGTTTGCAGAATCGTAATCGAAATGGCAGCTATTAACGAATGGACGACTATTTGAAACAGCTGTCCCTCGCTGAAACTCCAGGGTGCCACTTTCCAGGCAAGATAAAACACGCCAGACGGCCGCAGGCGAGCTATCAGCTAACATGTGTTCGGGATGCCCCTTCAAGGTCAAACCCTTTCTGCAAATTCCATAATCTCTACGATGAGGTGAATTTCCGCGGGGAAAAAACAACGGAATTTGCAGTAACTTCTCTAATGACTACTATGGTCGCACGAAAGCTTCTTCCAGACAGCTCTTGGCTTCTCCACTGATTGAACCCTATGCGCTCACCGTTCGGTATCTTTAATTTCCCCCCTGTGTTTCTTACTTCCGAAGGCAACGCTCACACGAAGCCGATAGCCGCTTTGCTGCTGTGAGAAACCAGTTCGATTCTTCGAGATCGTGAGATCGACGAGGTGGATCATCAGTCCCAAGGGACACGAAGAACCGGATTACTGGGCAACTCCCTGCAATTGGGCCGTGGTTGTTGTTGTTTTTTTTTTTTTTTTTTTTTTTAATAGACGTCACGCGAGCTCCTCGTTATGTCTCGCGGTGGTTTCTTACCGCGAAAAGTTAAGTCATAAATGTCCACTCGCCTCGTTTCCCGGTCTCACAAAAATACGGAGAATGCCATCGAATGAGTGAACTACTTCCGAGTAGAATTTCAGTAAATAGATCTTTCGACGTTGGGGTCAAGGTTGTGAGAAAAACTTTGATCGGCGCGTGTTTTCCGACCTTGTTATTTTCCTGCGACCTCATTCCCCTTTGCCACAGTTTAACAATCAATGATTGTAGACAAATATTTTCAAAAGAATTACTTAGTTGGCGTTTTCTCGTAAATATTTGTCATTCAATACAAGTAAGGTGTCCCGCGTTAGATTTGCTTCAGTCGCCTTTGATTTGCACGCGTCTAATTTCTTGCCAGTAATTACCATTCGATACGGCCATATCTCCATTTGTTATTTCACTTTTTGCCCAGAATGCGATCTCCAAGAGCCGCACTGTTATTCTGCTCCAAATATGTACCCATTACCTACCAATTGAGTCGATTCACGACTTTTAACGGCTGTGATTTAGCAATTATGCAAGTCCAAACCTCTGTGCTGCATCGAGGTAATCGGTTGCGTCGGTATGGTGGAAAAGAAACTGGCATTTGGGCACAAGGTCGGACCGCTTCTTTTCCTCTGTCCTCGGTTAGTCTTCGTCACAGGCGGCTTGCGAACCGGTACGACCAGCGCGAAACTAGCAGAACGTGAAAAAAATGAGAAAAAAACAGGGGTACGAACGACTGGCAGGAAGCTGTAAAAATACTCACATCGGCTCCTTTCGGAGAAGAACCGGGCCTCGGGAATTTCATTAGTTTCGCGGAACGCAAAGATTTCTTCTGACTTACTCCTGTGTGTGCTGCCTGACAAAAAAGTTCCCCTGTCGCATAAAACAGAATTAGAATACTATTTCATTAGAGCCAACCATCATATGGTGCTAATTGTAAGCGTTTTTTTTACACAAATGAAGTAATTTCATTTAGTATCCGCATCTGCCACATAGTCATTATTTTCTAAATAAGCTTACTCATCAAAGTTGCTGACAATATTTACTTGATGTTATTGGGCTTTGAATCTACCCCTTTTCAAAGTTAAAGATCAGTTGCCATACTTGAATATGCGCAGTAGGAGATTGAAGGGACCACCCACATTCTACAATGAATACAATTCATGTTTTTATTTTATTCATTCTCTTTTTGGAGTTAATTAAACAACCCAGACGCCGAGACATTTTCTGACACTCGACGTAATGATAATAACCAATGAAAAACAGACATACCATCAATTGGTTCTAAACCCTCTAATAAAAAAGTATATGTCCTCAGAACGGCCACTTTAATCCCATAAAAACCTCGACCCTTCGGTAGTAGGCTTTCGATTAAATGTTGCCCTAAACAAACTTGAACGACCGTCTCAAGAGATGTGGGTGTAAATATTTCTTTGGAAGTTTTTCGTTTCTAGTTGGAATCTCGATAGTTGGTTTAGAGTGTTTAGACTTTAGAGTCCTAAACATATATCCTACGGAATTTACACTGAGAAAACTATATCGCATGAATTACAATATTTATCGTAATTCCTGCGCTATATATCGTAATTATCGCATTATAATAGCGCAAAATCGTGATATCGTACATTGCAAGTTTTTACATTATATACCGCATAATTGTACAATCTATAACATAAAAATTTATGTTTATTAAGCTATCACATTGTATTGCTTCTTTTGTGATTTCGCGAGGGTTCGAGTAGTGAATAAGCGATCACAGAAAAAATTAAAGATAAGCTTTACATCGATTCCATGTAAAAAGATTCACCGAAACAAAAATTAACCTTGCCAGATGAACTTTACATGAATCGAAGATAATTTCCGATTTTTAAACTTGCCTGGATCATCTTTCATCTTATAATCGCTTCATTTTTATTCGAGGTGTAGCATCGTTTAACTTTTAACTTAATTAAATTTGAGAGAAAATGAAGTTTCCCATCTGTCAGTTACATTTTTCGCTTTTGCTAAATGGTATTAAATAAGTTCTAATTCGTCTACAATAATGGGATTTATTTCGGAGGAGATATATCAGTAAGTAAATTTTTGTGTGTGTTTTCTGTTGTTGATTCTACATGTTTTACCGAAATTTGCTCACTTCAGCGCGACGCGGTCGACGAGTTCAAAATTATTTTCCTAACCTCAGTGAAAGTTTCGCCGAAATATGTTTATTCATTACCCGTTGCCGGTCTTATCTGTAGTAAATTTATACTTTTTTCTGTGATTGTTTTAAATCTGGTGTCCCGATTTATAGCTCGAATTCACTCATACTCTGCCTTTTTCCCATTGTTGCTAAGGACGCTGTAGCAGACTACAGCAACAAAATTTAACTTCATTTTTTTCTGTGATATTAGTGCATTATAATATTGTACAAAGCTCCAGGACCAGATTGTACGTTGTCATATTGCGCTCTCTTGCAATATAGGAATTTTGCGATATCATTGTGCGATATCTTTTTCTCCGTATACTCGTGTAGAGTTTAGACTATATTGCTATTGAAAAACAATAAGCGATTTCAATAGGAAAACCTTCATAGAATTTGAAATTAATTCTCGGCAATTAATTCTTTTAATAATGTAGTAACTGAATCTGAAAACAATTATGTACTATTAAGAATATGGCGTACGAGAGGATATCATAAAACACGTATCCTGTTTTCTTTCCTTTCAGTTAAACATTTAGCTATCTTTACATTACTATTTGATACCGTTAAAAGTGTTTGGAATCGAGTGGGCGGGATACGGAAAAAAACTTATTTACGTGATGCTCACTTGTTTTATTTATATCGATACCTCTCTGTTGTCTATGTACATATACTTGAAAAAAGATTCACTTTTATTATGGGAATTTTATGTATGAGATTCTCTATATATATATTTTATTATTACATTTACTCGTATTGGAAATTGAATACGAGGATTAGGTGTCTAAAATGTTTCCAAGATTTCTGATAAAATTAAAATACATTATGTACTTTGACAATTCATGGCCAAAATTAGTAATATGTGATTTTCAAAATGTACACTTTTCTAAGAAGCTTAATATTTAATGAATTTTAAATTATGAATGTTAATAAATGTTGTACATATTACAGAAACAATTAAGTTAGCAAAGAAAATCATATTGCAGAGTGTTATATTTTCTATGTCTGAACTACTGAAAAGCTAGGCACTAATTAATCGCTCTAGAGAAAATACGTACCAATTATTATTCATATTTTAACGAAAAGAAGTAATAAAGTGTAACGAATCGTTGGTAAACATTTCCACTGAAGTACGTTAGTGGCTCACTTTTCACTTATTCAGATGTAGAGATAATGATTTTAATGTTGGATTCCTCGAGAAAAAAACAACTGAAAACTAGTCTTTCTTCTGCCTTTTTTCCTCAGTTCTTTTTTACAGATGCGCTATTAAAAGCTGTATACTTTGAAATCTGAATACTTAATTCAATGAAAATCGATTCGAAATTCCACCATTAATATTTTACGGTGTGTACTTTCTCGCTTTCTCCTAAAGAAAATTGTTGATCTAGGTTGAATAAATGCACATTTGCGTTTCTCTCTAACACAAACAAAGTTTTTCAACACTTCTTGATTTGATAATTTGTCAATTGTTGACCTCCTTTTCTGAATCGAAGCTCAATATATATGAAAAGTCAGATGCATGAGTGTAGATATTAGTAACCGTAAATGCTAGCGAGTAAAAGAATTAAAGGAAGTTGAAAAGAAGTCGCAGTGATAATTGCATAATGTCCGTAACTGATGAAGGTATAAAAGTACTACTCATTATCCAATTTCCTTTTTTTCTAGAAAGTTTATTTCAATGTCTCAGAACTTTACATTCTGTCCGTGTGTTCAATAAAAATAGTCTCATAAAGGACAAATCAAGATCCCAAAGTGACCGAACAACTTTCTTCAGCTGGTTTACTGTAAAATCTGCACCACCCAAGATCGCATGTTCATCCGTGAATTTTATACCCCTTGGATTTAAAAAATAAAAGCCATGAGGCGTTAAATTCAATTAGTCGATTATAAATTATGTTAAAACTGATGGTAAATATATCCTTCAATTGTTTTGCATTTTTTTAATTACATAATTATCTGATACACGGAAATAACAATTAATTAGACTTCTTTTTAGAGTTAGAATGTACTGGTTATCTTGATCTTCAAATTTCGAAAACCTTTCTCAGAATCATGAATAAATATGATATTCCGAGCTCCAGTCGGTATTAGTAATCCTCGGAACGAAATATGCTTCGAAAATATTTTTATTTGTGACTGCCCGAAATAATTTTAAATCCATTTAACAGCATAGTCTGTTTATTCGCCAATTAAACCCAATTTTCATGTATTTATTTATCGGGGAGTCAATCAAGAGGAGCTAATGGATATTTAACTGCAGCTTTCATGTCTATAATACTGACACAAATAAAAAGGTTAATAGTCCATAGTTTACTGGAAAAATAATAATACGAGTCTTTATTGGTATAATTTTTTTGGAATTTTCTTCAGTTTATTTAATCGAAAATGCGTTATTTTACTGCAATCATGTTGTGGATGGGACAAACATATTTGAAGAGTGGAAATTGCATGCAACACATCTATCTTTTTTTGATGGACCGTGCCAGGTGCGGGTCGTATACGTGGAATGTATCCGCTCATTATATTTATATACATGAGTGCCGTGGCAGTGCTAGTACATTAGTTTAAAAATAGCAACCGGCTACCGACCATCGAAGTCGCATATCAAAGTGTCTTTATTTTTTTTCTTGATGGCCGTTCAACTTCCCACATACTTTCAACTTTTCAGCATTGTATTTTTTCTTGGCTACACGATAATAATTGAACTCGTAAAACAACACAACTAAAATTACAAATCCTTTTTCTTTTATTCCAAATAACTTTCTGATTATGTCTATCTCCCTTTAAGTAAGTTTACAAGCCACGGAGAAGTGGGAGAGGAATAGGATAATAAATTATTGTCGACTATCGTCCAACGCGAAAGAGATGGTTGGAAAAACAAAAACGTGAAGACAGAAAAAGAATGGAAAATACCGTGCACCCTTTGCGGCGGCGAAGGTAGACGGGAAAGTTTGTTGCAAACTTTACACGATTCCGAAACGAAGCAGTAGAATTGCCCGCACGTGGTTTATGGACCGTTTCGTTTTACTTTCGTCGTAAAAATTCCTCTCGTGGCGATGCCCGAGGAAAAGAGATAACTTTGGACGTATACGTGTACCGTCATTAAAGTAGATGTGTAGCGTTACTCGCTTGATACGCGCTTCGAGGGACATTATTAATCTGTGCTGCAGTTGACGTAATTTGAACACTATGATATCATAATATGCCACGCTATACAAGAAGTTTTAGTCTTGAATTTATGTTCGGAGATTGTGATTCTATTATCCAAGAATTGCACACAATTTGCATAGGCTGATGCTTCTCCTGAGATCAATATTACTTATGAAGAATGTATGCATGATTTACCAACAAATCAGATGAATTGAAATATATAAATATAAATGAATCTCTAAAAGCAGTAAGATCAGATGATCTCAATTTCCCTAATCTTTAAGGATACACAAGTGATTAATGGATTCTGGCAATTCCCCTTCCTACGCAACTTTTCGTCCGTTAACTTGAGAAGAAACTTCAGAACTTTATCCTTGCGAGTTCTAAGTAATTTCAAGCACGAGCGACTTCTTCCTAGCTTTCTTATTCTGATCGTTAAATATCGAGAGAAGCAAAACCAATATCTTTTCTGATATACGAGTGCCCTGTTCAACACTCAAATTGCCAGAATTCATGAAATGCGTCACAAACCGACATTCCGTTGAGAAGAATGTCCTTCGCGATAAACTCACTTTAATACCAGTATGAGACCTTAATGCTTAATCAATACAGAAAGTTTCAGAGTTTCAAATTCCACACATGCTCCACTTTTAAATATTTCATTAATTGAATTTTACCTAATAAACGTACCAATGAATTGCTTCAGAAAAAATAGCCGACTATTTATAATCCTATGTGAATTAATTTCAAACATGTCAAGCCTTTTAAATGTTATTTTCTTGAGCTATTAATTTTTTATTGATGTACATTAGTTATTTTCAGAGTATAATTTATTTTGAACGTGTAGAGAAAACCGGTCTTGGAATTCGTGATACACTCATGACCTTTCGTAAATCAGACTCGATACGTTAATCGACACTAATTCACGTCATTAGCTAATTCCTCGGACATTGCTCAAACGACCGTACGACTTCCTTGACGATAAAAACTTATCCGAATCTCTCTTTATGCCTTTTTAAGAAGTTTAGTCAGCTACAACGAGGTTAGTGTAGCGCATAAAAAAAGGGCTGCATTAAAACGCTTCGTAATGTTTTTTAAAAAGCTTGCATCACAGCATTTCTGAAAATTTAAATTGATAGATGAAAGAATACATGATGAAATGTTATTGACTTAGAGAAGGCTGCAAAAACAAATTCTTTTACCTTATATTCTAAAAAACAAAGGAAACTAAATTTGTATACGATCGAACTTATAATAATTTCTAATTTCTTATAAGATATTAACGAAAGTAGAGCATGTCCATTGCAATTTAACCCTTAAACGGCCAAAACGCCACTACCGGTACACTGCTTTTCAACAGCCAATAACTAAGACTATTCGACACTAGAAAAAATTGAGACACATATA
>NC_046658.1:103769654-103816996 GCF_010883055.1 Belonocnema kinseyi
AAGAAGTCACAGAAACACGAGAGCCTGCATGAAAAAATGCATGGACATAAAAGAAGCTAGAGAAGTATGCCAGGACAGGAAAGTATGGCGGAAAATAGTGAAAGCCCTAAATATGGAACATTATCGTCCGCTTCAATATTCCAGGAAGTTTCTGAACAGGTTTTCAGTATTGTATCGAATCAGTTGATTTCAGAGATTAGGCAGGGAATCGGTTTCTAGGTGGATGTTATCGGTAGACTCTAGAGAGTCTAGGAGTTTAGGATGAGGGCCAAAGGACTGAACGTGTTCGTAAAGTAAATTGAGTTCCGCAGCCAAGTACAACCGGTGATTCTACCGGCTCCTGTAGTCGTGATCCCTCCCCGCCTAGCACGCCGATTTTACTGCGCGGACTCAATAAAAGGAGTCGTGACCACGTGACTCAGGCTGATTGTCGGATCGTGCCAGAGTATATTTTACCGGCTACGATTGTAATGCAGCCGATAATGTAGGTGTCCATACTATCGTGTGGAAGCGAGAGAATGTTAAGCGGAACATCTAGTTATTATGTCTTATAACAGTATTTTGTAAGGTTACGGTAAAATATGTTTTATTTTAATATAAATAATTTAGCTTTCAGTAGCTAGTATCACTCTCTCACAAGTTTAAAAATGATTCTTTATTCTCACGAAACGATCAGAAAATCAAGTTTAATGAGTGAATAATTTTAGGATTTCTAAGCGAAAAGACTTTAATTAGCGTTTTCCAGGTATTGGTTATAAATTAATTTACCTAACAATCGAACTTTTTTGATTTAATAATGAGGACAATCGTTCCTAGAATATAACTTTCAGGTAAAAGACTAATTCTGCAGAACTCATTACAATATTCATGTTGAAAGGATTGAGAACTCTCCGAGATATAATCTGAGTAGACAGAAAGAAATAACTCCAGAGCACTTCCTTATAAAACTTAGATTACTTGAGAAGTCTCTTGCTTTATGAGACAGGAATTAATTGGCAACTGTGTCAAGGTATTTTAAAGACCAAATTATAGAAAGCTGAATCTTATAAGAGACTATTGATCTACCTTTTGATGAACTTTCTCACAAATAGGTCAATGTGTAACACTAGAGCACCTCATTGTTTTAAACTTATGTTAAACCACTATAAAACTTGTATTTCCGTCGAAAGATGTAACTAACGGTTAGAAAACTGGAAGTTATTGAAACAATTTTACAACTGCTTCTATAATTTTCATGCAGATGCTGAAACAGTTACAGAGTTGCAGCAAGATTCGAGGAACCATTATGGTCCTTTTTACTCGTATTGCATATCAAAACGAGTTTCTTAACGAGTGTCTGCTTCTATACCACCCTCAATAATTTCTTGATGAAACCCTGATAAAAGGTGGCTTTAACTTCCAACGAACGAATTCTTTTCTGTGTCAGTAAGAGGCTATACGGAAGAATAAAGAACGCAGTTTAAACGAAATGCTAAATAATGATACTTAAACAGTTATAAAAAAAATTTGAAATTCATAAAAATAAAGCCTGAAATTTTTAACGTGCAAATATACGCAAGCTGAGAGAAGGCGAGTATATATACGACATAATATAAGTTTGTGTCTGTACGAAGGATAAAGTCCGAGATATGTGGAAGCTCGAGGTCGACGACGTGTTGTCAGTATCAAGTATTCCAACACAGGAATTATATCTACTATCGTTATCTGGGTGTCCTGTTTCCTGAATGCGAGGAAGGAAAAGGACATAGTTTCGTCGGAATTTGGTTGATGAGATTGCGCTGCTCCAGATCATAATTTCAGAAAAACAAGTTCAATCACAGAGAGAAAAATAGAAGGTCAACCTGAACATTTAGAGAGTTAGGACTTGATTGACCATAAAAAACTGTCTTGTGGACAATCTAGATGGTCTCACACTAATTGACCATTTTCGGAGGGAGAAAATAAGATATTCGATTTGATCATTCCAGAGAGAGAAAAATTAACAGGAGGTTAATTTGACCAACTCAGAGGGAAGACTTGATTAAACTTATGGTAAATCTGATCCTCTGTGATAATTATAAGCAGAATATAAAATGAGAGTTTCTCTATTTTGAAAAAATTATAGATGGGCCATATCTGCGGTTTCTGACAAGATTTAATCTAACCCATTTCTGCAAAGATGATTCCGTAATGAGTCTAGCCCTTGAATCAAGTTATCCTCCCCTTGTCCTGAACATACATGGGAGGTTGCGGATTCGAAATTCAAAGTTTATTCCCTCATGGTCGAGAACCGGGCTCGGCGGCCATGCTGACGAGTAGGTGGTTAAAGGAAGACGGAGGAAGAGAAGGGATAGATGGGAGAGAGAAATAAGCATGGTAGCTCCCAGTAATTATTACGCTGAAGTGAGCCAAATCGAGGGTGGGTGAAAGCCAGGAAGGAAGCAAGGCAGTTTCCTCTTATAGAAATCCTCTTCACTATGTATAGTGATGTATACTATCCACGTCCTCTGTTGCGTAATTTACAATCTTAGTCATGTTGACACGACTCTTCCTGGACCGTCTAGCCTAGCCGTATTACGTGACTTCAATCCTCCTCTCTTCTCTACTCGTATCTTCATATTATCCAAGCTCTCATCCCTGCACGATCTTATCCGAATAAAAACTGTCCTAAATCTGAAATTTTATTCCGTTGGATACAAGCTGGAAATATTGCAACTGCTTCTTTATTTGGAAAAATGAAGGAGTCCTGGTGACTCTTCGGAACTAAAAATGTGTACAGGCTTGCTAGATTTATATTATGAGTGCCATAAGGAAAGACAGATTGGGGTCACTTTTTCGCGTTACTATATGTGGCATGACCATTAGACACATTGTCCTCACTTTATCTCTGTTGAAAATCAATGTGTACTTGATTCTGTCGTCTGGTTTTATGCCAGGTCTGACCCAAAACAACTGGTATTATCTTATATTTGTAAAGAATTAGCTTCATGTCAGTTTAGGCGTTTAAGGCATCAACCTCCTCTATGTAGTTCTCAGAAAGTAATAATCCATAACGGATTGGTAAACTTTTGGTATTATTTACGTTATACCATATGTGCTTGTATGGATACGGAATCGTTAATTAAAGATTCTTTTCTTTTCTGTTTCAGGTAAGTCCATTTCGAGCACATTTGTATTCAAAGGTTTTGCGTGAGTATAAGTATCATTACTGCATGCCTTTCTCCTTCGTTCAACGATTTCATTTTGTATCACGGCAAAAACTAGTCATGATAAGTGAATGAATGTGCAATAAAGCACTAACTCACAAGAACTTGTAGAAGAATCGTTCTTGATGTGCCAGGTCTCTCTTTTCATACCAGATAAATAATTTTGTTCAGACAGTGACATTGGTCAAAAATCGACTTGTAACGGCTTAGGGCCATAACCTAGCCAAGAGCATTAAAACACCAAGCCTCTTTTCACGTATAGATCAGGTCAGACGAGAGTGAAGATCACGAAGAGGTCAGGCATGGCGCGCCCGCTTTCATCGTTTCCTTAACCTTATTTTTATCTTTTTTTCATGTATCTCTCTCTCTCTCTCTCTCTCTTTGTCTTGATTTTTCTCTTTTTTCATGCGTATGTTACACATACAGAGGGAGTGCATAATACATAACCGAACGTTGGCAGGTAAATAGGAGTTGTTGTACCTGTCGAACCGGTTTTTCTGCCTCACCCCGCTGTTCGACCGGTTCGCCGTCCGGTTTCTGGTCTCCACCCCCTCCTCCTCTTCGGCCAGTTCCACACCTCAGCCCACGACTCTCTTATACCCGTCTAACCGGCTGGGCTGCAAGACTTGTGTTTCTTGTCCTGAGCAGCTTGCCTGCAGCAGGCGACCCCCTTTTTCGTTTACGAGTGTGCACACGAACATCTGCAGACCACGTCTGGGTTTGGTTTTGGTGAACCTGCACGTACAGACACGCATGTTTCCTCTCCTTTGTGCACCGGCTCTCCTTATTTGGCCCTCCCTCTTCTCATCACCCCTCCGATCGTTGATCCACCTTTTTCCTCTCTCTTTCACGCGAGACTTTCAGTCTTTCCCCATCTCTCTCTCTCTCTCTCTCTCTCGCTCTTTTGACTCCTGCAAACGTTGCGCTCTTGAATTTCTAGGGACTACCGCTTATTGCCGACGGGAAAGAAAAGCAAAACAAAAACAAGAGCCCCGCCGAATAACGAGGCGCGGAACATACGAAGATCTTTCGTTACTTTTCAATGAGGACCGGTTTCTTTAAGCCTTTAAGAGTTTAAGGGGCGAGCATTTGTTCACCGACTTGGCCGTTCGCCAGTTAAAATCGAATCGCGCCTATTGTTGGGCTTGAACCAGAGAAATTTTGGTGCAGTCTTTTTCAGACTTGCAATTTGCAAGTTTTGTCTCGTTGCGGACAAAGAGGTATGTCTAAATCTTGCTGTAGCTAGATTCTATTTTAGTTTGTCATTCTTCTTCTCACATTGCATTGTATGTTTGCATCTACAAATTGAAATTGGCAGCATTAGAGTTAAGTCACTTAAAGGCTACTAGAACATGAACTGTATGAATATTTGAGAAATCAGGTTGATTTATCTTTTCAGCCAAGCAGCCTTCCAAACGACTTTTTCGAGGATGTGACCTCCCTTGACCTTGAGAGATTCTTGACAAACCAGCGGCGGGACGGCTGTTAATTGAGATTTTATTGCTTCTTAATGATGCCAACCTCGCCCTGATACACAACCATTCCAAAAATAAATGAACTCACTACTTCTTGTTAGTTAGTTAGATGTTAACAGGGGGCGAATCGAGGGGAGGAAAGGAGGGCTATTTACGACTTTGAACCTCAGACAATCGCGTCACTGGAACTTTTTTTACGTCGTTTTCCTTAATTGTACATGCACACCAACCAGAGCAGCAAATTATTAGTTACACGAGACATGCTGATACATGTTATTTATTTTTAATACTTTTTTATTAAGACCGATTCAGGACATGTTTCTAGCAGCAATATTTTTTTTTTTACTATCGCTTGAATCAGTGTCAAGAGTACGTATAAAGGCCTTGCGACTGAAAAGAATCATGCGCCAGATTTTCAATTGTCCTCCAAGTAAATGGGCTCTTCTTGCTCCCCCAGGGCAAGTGCAAATCTAGTTTAGCACGCTGCTGTTAAATTTATTCGTCAACCCCATTTCAGGGGCTCTGAAGGCCCCCATTGTAATCTGCAATGCATGATCTTACTTTTGATCCAAAGCAAAAATACTGAATGATCTGACATTCTAATAACCTTTTTTTATCTGCATAAAAAAGTTTAAGGGTAGAGGCATTCCCCTGACTTTGAATACCAACCATTTTTTGCAGCATCATTATTTTTTTGGGGTGAGGGGTGACAGAGAGGACAAGGGGTGCCACAGGACAAGGAACAAGTTTGAATTTCTAAGGCTTCATTGGGTAAATACTTCCTGTACAGTGGTGTTACCACTACTGAGATCTTACTTAACAGTTAGCCAGCCGTCTTTAAATCTTAAATTCTTAAATCTTCGTTGCAATGAGTTGTGGTAATTCCGAACAACTGTGGGCATTAAGAGCATGTTGCATTCGTATTATCGTGCAAATGGGTCAGCTGCAGATCTTATGTAAATTTAACTGCCGCGGCGACTGGGCTACGTTGCGTTGTCGTACATGCTAGAGCTAGAGTGTTAGACGAGTCGAACAACCCTGCCTTGGCCGAGTTGAAAACGTTATAGTCGCGGAGATCAGGAAAGGAGAACGATTTCATAATGGCCGCACTCCTTCGTCTTTCGATCGCAGAGACTGAGCTGTAAGATGTCCGATTTAAAAAAAATCTGTCATTATTACGCACAAACAGATTTAAGATAAAAAAATCTTATGTTTGATACAATTCTCCATTCTTTTCTTTAAAAAAAAAAAACATTTATATACCGCAGTATATTGCTCAGATGAAGAAATCGAAATATGGCACTTTCTATCGAGGCACCTGTCTTTTATATATGTCCTTAAGGCTGGGTCATCACGCCACTTCCGATTTCAATTATAAAAAACCTGTCGAAAAAATTCCCCTTCGGTCGACTTTACACCCAATAGGCAGATATTCACCTGCGAAGAGTCGAGGCTTTTAAGAATGAAAAAGGAATAGGTAGCTTTACACAACAGCATCATTGACATAACCGTAAAATTTTAATGAAAATATATTTTGCAATAATGGCATACATTCCAAAATGATAAATGCAATGCGAAGTGATGAGAGTGTAGTTGGAGAAAGAAAAAATACCTGAGATTTATTGCATTTGTATAAGTAGTGCTTTAATAGGCTGTATTTCATCTCCTGTCAATTAAGAGACATATCGCTCTGCAGGAAAAATATGGTTGAAGTAATGAATGCGTGGAATTTTCGAGTTACTCATGAATTTATTTTTGTAAAGAAATCTTAGTCCCTTGCGGTTCCTAAACCCCAAACGTACTGAATTTTGACGATTGGCAAAAAGTTAAATTAATCATTCAGATACAATTCTAAAGGTAACGAAAGTGAAAATAAAACCTGATATCAAGTTCCAGGCTAATTTTTTTATAATGTAGAATTTATAATTATGTCTCTGGTGACCAAACAAGATTCAGAGACCATATTTTTCCAAGGACAGTTTTGCGAAGCACTCGACCTGCACGGCTGCGGTCAAAACGAAGTACAGTAATGTCTTGAATGGTAAAAAAAAAAGTATGGTACGTCATGGTACACTGTACAGTGTACAGGAACGAGGCAAGTCTTGTCATTCTAGCGTGACTTTGGAAGGAACTCTGGTTCTTCGTAAATAAATGGCCTGATGAAGTGCAAAGAAACTGCAATTGCCAATCCGCAATATCTCTCTCTCTCTCTCTCTGTCCATGTTCAGAGGCCAAGTTGAAGCTGATGGCGGTCTAAGACCTAAGGTCCTAAGTTATATTTATATGTTTCTCTTTGGCATCTGTGGAAAATCAGCTCCCGATGTAAATGAACGCTCCAGTCGATCTCGCCCTCAATTCTGTCGAAAACGAGTGAATCTGGCACATCGAAAAGGTCGGGTGCAGCACCGAAGGTTGCTCAAGCAAAATCAACTTTAAAAAGCGTTGTAGCAAAAGGTCGCGCGTCAAATAATAAAAATTCCTTCCATGACAAGATCACGGCATGCATATTCAAGTTTATTACTTTGAGATCCTCGCATTCTTCCCCTCGCTCTGTTTCTCAACAGACTCTCGCTTTTTCTACGCAGTAGATATGGAAGAATTCTCCCGAGAAACCTTCGAGATTTCAAGATCGGATTCTTTTCCTGCGATAGGAATGGACCGAATTATGAGGAAAGATTGTTTTATTAAATTTGCCACTATAATATTTCCATATAAATTGTTTGCATTCTAAAAATATTTTCAAGCGGAGGGAATAATTTAAAAATAACACTACATAAATATTTAATTGTTGGAGAGTTTTAGTCTCGTGGTATTAACTAATATATTTTAATAAAATGAGGTCATTGTCCTCTATAAATTTGCATTACTAATATAGAACAAGAAGTGGAACTTGGAATTCAGATCAGTTCTGATCGGTCCTATCTGTAATCAGAATTCCCTCATGCACTTTAATACTCTCCAAGATTATGCGATCGATCGCTGCAGATGCTCATAAAGGTCCGACCTCGACAAACTTTGGGCTTTTCTTCCTTCTCTTTCCTCTCTGTTATCTCCGCGTGTTTTCGAAAGATTTATAGACCAACCAACGTGACCTAATTTCCTTTTCAAATCCATATGAAGGATATTTCACACAAAAGCCATCAGAAATGTTAACGTCACTTCCAATCTTCCCCCTTGCTTAATCTCTCTTAATAATTGTTTTTTTTTTCATCTGATTAATTTTAGTAGGTCGACAATGGGTTTTACCAAAGTTATTTCTATAGTTCAATTTCGACACTTTATTACTATTCAACGCAGAGTGAATCACATTTATTCACTGAATTTTGAAGGGCACAACTTGATCTCGATTTGAAAACGAACAAGTTTTTAAGTCTAATATATAATAGTATAATACGTTGGCCGAGTTTCAAAGCAAAGAGCCTAAAGTATAATAGTGCTGAACATGACATACAAAAGGCACAAATGACAACATGAGGAAGAAGTTGTGATAGCATTGAGTCACTAATGACTAAAGCATTTACGGACTCAGCAAGGGAAAATGGTGACTTGTGTTACATGGGACAAGGGGAGAGGAGGAGATTTGAGGAAAAGAGTTACAGACGAAGACTAGAGGCAATAAACCTTCTTACTTTCCTGCAGAAACCAGCTTCAGAGTTGCTTGCGCAACTACTACTCCGCCTCTACCAGTCTACCTGGACCCTCTATCTTCAGTGTTTTGTAACGTGTAACAGAGCAACAGGAATGATCGCCTCCAAGGAAGAAGCTTTGCAAAAAAAACTTGCTGCTTAGGCTTAGGCTTTAGTCAAGTACCGATTCCCTCCCATGATCTGAAATTGACCGAGAAATAGGCTGTTTGTAGAACTATCCTCCGTTACGGAGGAAATTTACGTCGAGAACACAGAGATGGTCATGCTATTTATGGTTTGGTATTCTCTCAAGCTGGAAGAATGATTTATGATCATTTGTGTCTTCGTAGAAGATCAATGGCCACTGATACTTTTGTTAACAGAACAGAAGTGCACTTGGGAGTTAGGAGTGTATTCGATTTATTTTTTGATACTCGCACAAGTTACGATGCATATTTGTATGTATGATTTCTACATGTATACGTTAGCATCGTTTTTGTGCCTCCCATTCAATGTAATGCAATCGCTGCATTTTAGTTACTTTCGTATGTCTACCATATGCTCATAAAAAAGAGTTATTAACCGTGGTTTAGTTTTACGAATCTTTCAACTTTCTTTAGCCTTTAGTCTTCCTTTCTTCCTTAGGCTTAGATGGTCCTGAGAGGAAAAAAGAAGATCAGCTGACCTGGCGTCAAGTTTCAGGAAGATACTGGTTTTGGGTTTGAATTTGACAATTTGCAGCATATGGTTCAAGAGAGCAGGTACGGCAACTATACTGCTGGGAAGAACGTGTCACTATGCTATGGTGATGGGAATCAGTTGTAAAGTAATATAAGGGACAGGAGAGAAAGATCACAGAGTAAGGGTCGAGGACACGTGAATCTGTCCACCCTCGCCTCTGGAATGCGTCGCGTCATCATGCCAATCCTGAGGGTCAGAAACCCCCACCCTTGGAGTGTCGAGGGTGGGATACCCCCTTTGGCTTTAACTCCTGAAACTCAATCTAACGTCCTAACCTTCCCTCGGTCATTGTATACTCAGCCTCAACTCAGCTGGCACAGCTGGCCTTACTCTTCGCACACAATATTATCATACTGTCGACACCGTAATTCTCCCTTCACCCTTCCCTCTGGTTTTTTAGGGTTGAAATTAACAAGGTTGAATAAAAAAATCCAGTCATTGAAATCCTCAATGGTTGTCGCATTGTAACGAAAACAATTTTAAGATGCTTATCAGAACCACTTTTATTGTCTGATTAATTAGGTTGTGCTCTTTCAATCAGAATTTATTCTCGAACTGATTTTTATTTTTGGCGAAGCATGATTTACTAGCAAATGTTATCCCAAGTCTCTCTCTCTCTCTCTTAACAAAGTTTTATGTTTATCTCTCAGCACTATTACCGCTATTTTTCACGGCTTATCAATGAACGTTAGAAGTGTTGTTACGCCTATCAGTTCTACACTTTGGAATGCCTCTCACCGCTCCAATCGCCCTGATTAGTGATTACAGATACGGCGTAAGGTGATATTCAAAAACATTTTTATCCTGTGATGTCATTGAAAAATTTTTCAATCGAAAGTAACTCGTAACTACGTTGTGCTGCTGATTTCCTCAAACTTTAATTCTACATTGTATAAAACCGTCAGAACCGGTTCTGTTTTTGACCTGTTTCTATGCACCATTAATCAGTTGCGGTTTAATATGTTCTGCTGAAGGCAACTGTAATTAATGTCTGAATAGAGGAGGATGAGGATTCGTAATCCAACTTAAATTCTCTAATAGTTTTCTTCAATTGTGGACTATAC
The DNA here is from genome assembly GCF_010883055.1 of Belonocnema kinseyi. Taxonomy (NCBI): domain Eukaryota; kingdom Metazoa; phylum Arthropoda; class Insecta; order Hymenoptera; family Cynipidae; genus Belonocnema; species Belonocnema kinseyi. The sequence goes on from NC_046658.1 coordinate 103,779,746, forward strand.
GTCATTTCTGTTTTTGTTCACGTAATGGTATATCTATATGAATAAAAATAGTATAAAAGCATTCGAGAGATTTTATTCTTTATAGTGGCCTAAATAAATTCAACCAACAAAAAAAAGAAAATATGAAAGAAAATGTATTTGTTCAGATTTTTAATATTACTGCGAACGAAATTATTTTTGAAGTCTATTTTATGTTTTATATATTAAAACGATTTTTGATTAATAATCCATGCGTCGTCTCGCAGAGGAATATTAACGACTACTGTCGTGAAGCAATCATCATGTTTAACTTACACGACGTTCTTTCAGAAAACAGTTTGTCGATAGACGAGCAGGATTTAGGCCAAAGGTCAAACTCACTTCTTGTGAAGATAATGCGACAATAATCGCCTCGGCTCGTTTATCTTCTAAAAATGTCGATTTGTTTGAGAAAATTTCATCTCTTTAGTCACCATACCAATAAATATTAGCAGCCTCTCTTAACATTTATTACTTGAAATTTATTGTTTATCAATGAAAATGACTATCGACTCGTCACAAGTAAAACTCTCGCTTGTCGAACCTGCTATTCAAATTAGATATATAATACGTGAAATATTGATTGCATTAATTGCCATTTCTATATAACTAAGTCTTTCCATTTATTGCATACAATATTGAAATTTATGCAATATAAAATGGCTTTCTTCAATTGAGCGATGACTGTGATTAAAAGGATTGATTTCACACGCGTATGAGTATTGATCGATTCTTGTGTGCATTCCTTTTATCATGAGCTTATACGAATACTATTAGAGTACGTCTTTCTATATCTATAGATTCTACAGATATAATCAAAACATAACTATATGCCAGGGAGTGTTACGTAGTAGCAACTGATCAGGATGACTAATTGCTCTGTTTTTCTGTTGTGCATGAACTGTGTTCGAGGCAAGTTTTTTCCCCGGTGTTATTTAGAAAACACGTCGTAAAGTACAAGGAATTGTAATTCCGTTTGAGAACTTGCAATTAATTCTTTCATTTTAATTGAGTTTCCTTCTAAGGACACGCACTTATGTGAGTCCGCAGAAGGTATAGTGTAATAAGCTAGATGATACGAATATACGACTCGTCATACCGTCATGCGGGGCTTTAGCTCATATTATTTTACCTTATTGTCGGCAGAACCTTAGATATAGAGGCAAAATCATTTAAAAATTTTTTAAATTAAGGTATTCCTTAATTATTTGTAAAATTTCGAATTAATTTAACATTCTTGGAGTTAACCACTGCTGTCATCAGCAAATGTAATCATGTACACCTGCTTCTGAATTCCCTTGAGCTCAGTATTAGTTAACCCCTTATTAAAATGATGTTTTATATAAATGAATGCAGATGAATTCAGAAAAATCGAAATACCTTTAAATATTTTGTCTGAAGTACAAAGCGCTCAATTTTCATTAATTCTAGAGTTTTCACTTTTCCTCGGAATGTTGCCAAGTAAAAAGTTTCTGGTTTATTACGTTTTGCGGAGTTAACCTTCAGGCGTGGTAAAAATTATGTCTCGTTTATTCAACGAGTTAAAATGAATATATGAATATGCCTTCTGTTTACCGAGTCACTGACAACAAGAGATACCGTTCAGTCATTACCTACATATGAGAGAATATTTTCCAATTTACTTATCAGGGACGGTCTTTAATTATACCAAGTCAAAATGTAATTCATACTGGCGTGAATGTATAGAAGTTAGATATCATTACCGGTAAACGTTTCCAAACCGGTATTCATGTTGATTGCTAGCAGTATATCTGAAAGATTATCTATATATCACAGGTACTTTATACCCTGAAAGCACAAAGTCTTCCTGCTAAAAAATTTAGTACCTGGAATACCTACTTCTTTCTAAATTATAACGTATTAGCAACTTAGAATATAGATGACCCTATGGCCTACATATTTCAAAATATATTTTTTACGCGTTATGCCGCAGATTTCTTTTCAGGTTTTTCAGTTTCTTAAGCTGGCGTTTGAGTAACTGAATTTTTTACTTCAGCACACTCTAAATGTAAAAGTCTGGAATTCTAGAAGTCTGAAAGGTGAAAACCTTACCTCCCGTGGCTCATAAGTTTCTTGTTCAATAAAACCTGGAATGACCGCAGGTTTACAGTCCTGCTTACCAAGCGGAACCAACGGATTTTTTGTTCCATCGATTCCAGATTTTATATCTATGTCGAGGTTTAAAGTGCCAATGGCCATGAAGAAAACAGACCTTATTTCTTTATTTGGGAGATGTCGATAGCGGATAGCGCCTTCAATATTACGCCTTGTCCTCTTGTTGCAAAGTGGCTGACAAAAGAAATACATTTTTCACGCCTGAAAACCTAAGTCATGTAAAATAGTTTAAATATTTTTTTTTATTCGTGAATGATCTAAGTTAGTCAAGGTGCTATTGAAAGCATGTGAGTCGTTGAGTGGCAATTAATGTTAATTATTGTTAATGAGAGGTCGTTGGGTATCTAGTAATGTAACTTGATAGCTAGAAGTGAGGTGTTACAATGGAGAGGATGACGTATCGCAATTTCCAAAGTGTATGATAATAATTTTATTTAGTTTTTCAAGATGTATAGTCTCGTTAAGAGAAACCAACGAATGTCATCAAAAATAATTATAATATTTAGCTAAACAGTAGTTAAATATTGTACTGTAGAAAATTACATAACCAATTAACACTGTTTCCCAGAAACAAATATGGACGCTCTGTTACGTAATAAATCAATTTTATAAACACAATAAACTCCGGTAAATGAGCGCAGGAAATTGTAAATTAAATTGAAGAAAGAGAAAGAGCATCGACGAGAGAAAGGTTGAGTGAGAGGGGACCGGGCCGGGGGCTGAGTAATGAACTATTAATTGAGAGAGACAGTGAGATAATAACAGTACTCAAGGTTCACTGATTCGCTGATATATGGATCGAATGCCGAATGGAGATGCTTCTCAATAATTATTAATTAAATCCGATCGGTCTAATGTCTATTTTGCGCCGATTAAATCGAATTTGTCAACCATTTGTGAACTATTTGTCAACTCTAGTCTAGTCTCTAGTCTAGTCTACATCCATCCACCTCACCGTTTTGCGTCAAGACTGGTTTTCTCTTTTGGAATCGATAATTCTACGCGTCACTGGGTGCGATTAACCAGCATCTACATCTACACAATTTCTTCAATGGCGTGGCGCGACCAGTTATAAAATCGAGCTAACGAAAAAACTCCACGATATAAATGAGTCTGTTATAAATACTTGTGTTGGTGCGTATGCGTGTCCAAACTCTCCCAGGCTCGTTTAAATCATGATACTTGCTTGGGAGGATTAAAAAGAGTTACAGTCGAGAATTAAAAAAGGAGAAGTGAAAACTTGGACTGAGTCACTTTGTGACGACCAAAAGCAGACAAGAATTAGGGTAGGGTCTTATAAATCTTAAACGTTCGGATATGGTATAATATAATTAAAAATATTGTTACTCTGTCTACTCAAGCTTTAGGAATTAGTTTTGCAACCTTGAAGAAAGATACATAATTAATTATTTTTAGTAAATAACATAATTTATATACAGTAGACATACGTTATTAGGTTGAAAGTACGCGTTCTAGCATAATAAATGTTGTGTTTCAATTAGCGTTAGTGGAATAATGTTGTAATAAGATACAAGACCTACTTCCTCATCAATGTAACATGTCCTGAAGTTAATTAGTCACAATGTCTCACTTTCGCGTTGCACTAGCAGTTCCTCATCGACCATGAAATTCACGGTTTGTTTCTTTCAAATCCCGTATCTGACGCCATAGAACCAGTTTATACTTTTACAGACGTTTCTCATAAATGACGTTAATCGATGAACAGTGAGGATACAATAATTTGTTGTGAATACCCAAGTGCTAGATATAAATAATCTCTTAGCGCTGGCTGCCTAAGTAATATCGAAAATTCAAGATAAACAGGTTTTATTAAGCTCATGCTTGATTTCGTAACTTTATTTTTGAAAAAGGATTCAATTTGAAAGGTGTTATCTTAATAAATATTGATGGAAAAATAGGCATTGCATAAAGTATATTCTTAATTGAAATTAACCGGTCTTATCGTTGATCCCGATCGACATCATTGTCGAATCGTCTGGAACAGCATTAGTACTCAACAGCTGTCAGAAACGTGACATCCCGACTTCCCTGCGTGTTCTTGATAATGCGTTGACCTTCTCCAGAAACACTGTTGCTGTCTTCGTTTTTGCTCGCTGGTTCGAGACGCCGACGACACTCGTATTATATTTTTCCCCCTCGAAATGTCACTGCTCATGTATCAAACCTACTGACACACACACAACTCCAAACAAATTATATATAACTCAGAAAGCTACAAAAACAGCAAAACTTTGTGATTCTTGAAATGCGTATAGAGATGTGAGATTTCCATTTGCGATAATTCGAAGAGTTGGCTTATTCAAATAAGTAAGATATGAGTTAGTTTGATTCCGATTTCTGACATGAGACGAAAATTGTCTAATTATTGTATGTCCCGTTAGCTACGCCATTGGACTAACGTATATGTGCCAATACCGTACGTAAATATACGCGCATATCTCACCAGGTACACGATTGCACGAAAGTATGCAAGTGAGAGTTCGTGTATGCCGGTGCGACGATCTTCTATGTGGAATACATTATCGACGAATGGTCGGACAAGGGAGAACTCAAAGAGCGAGAGAGCTTCCAGGGGTTAAAGGAGAGAGGATGGGGTAGACTGGTAGAGTAGTCAGTAGAGGAGAGAAAACTAGAGAGTAGAGTGGCTCAGTTGTAGAGGACGGTTCAGTCAGTGGTTACTCATGCACATTGCACATTGGCACTGTGCAGAGCCAGGCGGAGGCCTTTGACCTCCTCGCTCTCCTTCTCTTTCTCGCCAGAGCTTCTCTTATCTCTGTCCCATCTACGCCTCTCTCGCTCTCCTTCTATTCCTTCCGTACCGATCTCCCTCTCCCTCTTATCCCTTCCATCATTTAACCCCTCCATCATTTACCCCCTTCCATCCTTCATCCCCACCCTCGATTCCAAGTTTGCTCCGCTGTGTCGACCTGCATTCATCCTACAATACAACCTCCACGACAATGATAAACGAAACCGTGCACTAAGTGCATTATAACCTCCCACGTTCACGCCGCTAAAGGTCATGCAACGAGCTGCTTTTTTTCCTCTCTTTTTCACCTCTTTCGCCTCGTTTCTCGTGAACCAGCGCGTTCCTATACAACGCAGATTATAGCACCCGATCAAGCAACTTCCTTCGAGGCGTTGCGATGCGATGATACGTCTTCCTGATTCTCGCGCTAGTCTCACTTTCACGAGGTCTCGCCAATCTATCTATATCTATTTGATGTATCACTTTGATGAGCCCTTTATACTCAGGCTTTCTTTGATAGCTTGTGAAATCCAAAGGCATTGATTCTATTGTTTGATTATACATGCAGAATATTTTTCTGGAATCGAAAGTACCTTTATTACCAAAATTTATTCCTTATTTACCCGATTTTCAAGCGAAACTTCGAACATTTTTCATTAATTAAAATCCAGTTGACTCGTCTGTGGTGAAGCAGTTCAATTGTGAGGAAGATAGCGGAATTTTTCTTCGAAAAAAAGGGAGTTTACAAAAGAAGGGAATTTAAAAAAAGGACCTTTTTTCTTTCAGGAATACCAGCGTAGTGAACAAAAATTGATAAATGCTACACTTTTAGAAGAATCCACAAATTTTACTGTCAAATTAAATTGCCTTTTACTTATAAATTAAATCTTATACGAACAAAAGTACCTTAGTTAAGCGTAAGAAATATTTTTTTCTTTTTCGCGACACAGCTGATTCAATCATGTAAGGTTTTCATTTTTATTTTTATTTACTCGGAAGAACTAATGGATTCTTTATTATAAAATATTTTCCAAAAATTATAAAGTATTAAATAAATTTTTATAAATTATTTTTATGTTCACATCACTTTGTCGAATCTTTAAAAAATAGATGCAGGACCTAAATGAAGTTTCACACGATGAATAAAATAAACTTTAAATTTTGGAACTGCGTTTTTCACAAACTCACAAAAAATACTTTTATTTTGTTTAAAACCCTTAATATAATTGCATTAAATTAAATTTTTTAAATCTGTCCAAATAATCCAACCGGTCCCATCCAGTTTTCCATATATATAAGCACAAATTTCAAAAAGTGTTTGCTCTTAAAATTAAGAATTGTATTAAAATATGAGAATGACACTTGGATAAGGACCAAAAATAAAATCATTTGTATACTACATGGTATAATATTAAGTCAAAATTTTAGAAGTTTGTGGCAATTATGAAAAAATGTTGAGTCATGAGTAACCATTAAACATCTGTGTTTGATGAAAAAAAAACACCAAATGGTCCTTATTCAGTAGCCATTCTCAACATTTTAAAATTCATTTTTTCTAATTAAATTCTGTATAAAATGAACCCTGGATGAAGCCTATTTGTCTATTTTTCGAGTAGATATTGCAAACATTATGTAAATTTCAATGTTTTCTTAAATTTGTAATAACTTCCGTAATAATTAATATTTTTTAATTTGCCTGGTCTCATTTTAAAGCTATTTTTCCACAGTATGGAAACATCTTATTAGTATAAAACAACTTCAAGTTCTTGCTTTGTCATAATATTTTTTTTTGTTTTACGTTCATAACGCTCTTGGGATACTGTGGAAAAATAGTTTAGTTCTCGTACTGTAATAAGAAATTTTTTTTAATTTACAGTCATAAGCTGTTGTGACAATGTGGAAAATAGCTTTAAAATGAGACCAGGTAAATTCAGTTCGAATGTAAGCGAAGAAACGAGAAAAATGGGGAAGTTTTTTGAAATAAGGGGAAAATTTCTTTATAAGCATGGTTAAAGAAGGGAAAGAGTGTGTGGTCTGGCATATTAAAGTGATTTGCAAAATGATCCCAGTTCGTAAACTTACTTCCATTGCGCGACCCCTTACCCTCCTGGGGTTGGTGACGTAATCGGTGCAAAAAGCTTATCCTGATTGAAGAGCAAATAATCATGGGCATGTGGTGGAAAATCGGAAAGGGAATTGGTGCTAGTTTGTTCCTAGCTCGTTGTTTTCAAAGTTAGCCTTTTCGAGTTCGCTATCAACTCTGTAACTTTACTTAAAGGTTAAGGTTCATTTCCAAATACCGAAACCTGAAACGCTCAACTGGAACCTTTCAGACGGGAGGATTTGCGTCAATTAAGGAGACTTAGCTTTGTATTGATCATTCGTTAAGGTCACCGACTTCCCTTCAGCTACAGCTGCTGAATTGTTAATTGCTACTGAACCTGTAGATGTGGATTCTTTTGTCCCTTCATTCAACGTCTCACTGTAAGATTTGAAGAGATCTATCCATGTGTTAAATAAGCGTCGATTGATTGCAAGAGTACTTAAGAGAGAATTTTGCGATAGAATGAAAATAATCGAAGAAGAAGAAGAAGTTGTAGAAAGGGCAAAGACTTAGGAAGAGAGAAATGCGACGGGGAAGGAGACAGAAAAGAGTAAAGCATGATAGGAATAAACTGAACTGAGGACAGGCTGCAGGGGGAGGAAGTGTGCGCGCAGGTATTCATGTTGCCGACCAAACAGGAAACACGTACGAGAGGCAACAAATAGTAATAATAAAGTGGGCTCGTTTGCTGGTCTGCTCGAGACCCACAGACCACAGCCCTTGTCGTTATCTGTGTAAGTAATTCTGCGAGAGTATATACGATGTATGTAAAATGCGACCGACCCCTCGCAGAATATAGAGAATTGCACGTACAGAGGAACTGAGTCGAGTCGCGAGTTGTATGCAATGTTCGTGGCAGCGGCACGGGGTCACGTGGCAATGACGGCCATCTTGTAAATAACGATTCATGCATCTGCCGTGGTATGATGTGTACTGTGTAACGACCAACACGCACGATACCAAGCCTAACTCCCATAGAAAAACCTTTCGATCAAGATTACATTAGTTGATGATTGCCACTATCGGTTCCGCATTATTAGTCGAGATAAAAGATCATACACTGTTTATGTAACGTTTGGCAAGAGTTATTTTTACACTTGTAAACTGGTATTGAATATCTGCTGAGCCATTGAGTGTGATTGCAAATAGGAGGAGGCGTTATTCCTGAGAAGAAAATTGTATATTGTTCATTACAGAAATGAGAAACCAGATATATTATGACTTTCTCTGTAAATGGATATACCAGAGACTATTTACTGGTCGTTTGATCCAGTGATCTATAGAGGAGTGTTCTATATTAGTGGCTCAACCCTTGAAACTGAAAACAATTAACAATGTATGTTTTTTCAATTATCTAATGTAATTAATGGCTTCCATGTATATACCTACATTATGGTTATACTGAGTTCGTGAATCATGCCATGATCGTGCAAGTTATTTGGCGTCTTTTTATATAATGGTACCCTCACACGAACACCACTTATTTCGTCAGCATTAATTATTTTGTCGTGAACCTTTAATAATGACAGAGCAGGTGTTAAGCATATGTTCAACAGCATATATATCCACATTTCATGCACTGTTTGCAATATGCTTCATCGGTGATATAATAAGAGATAAGAGTTGTTTGAATAATACGTCTCGAGGCTCATTTGAGTAGAAAATCATATTTTTTATCAGTTTTAAACAAAAAAGAAACTTGAGACCAGTTAATAAACGTACCTTAATATTTAAGCAAATATTGTGACGAGTACTTTTTTCATAAAAATAGAGGATAATGAAATTTCATTAAACAAGGCCAAGCAGTAAACAGTGAAGTACGTAAAGTTAAACAGGGTTCATATCAGTTTTAATAAGTTTCAGTTTAATGTTGTGGGGATCACAGTCAGTCCTATATTCCCATTTTTGCATGATTTTGAATAAACAAAATTTTTAAGATAAAATTCTAAATATTCACCTTATTATATCCGTAATTTTTCATGTAGGCCCAAAACATATATGAAATTCACTTGTAAAAAATTAGTAGGTGACTGAAAATCTTAAATTTTTTTTCGTAATCACGGTACAGTTTTATTTTAAATCACAAATATATTTTTTTATCTGCGATCAAATATCCTGAATAGGGAAAGTCCTATTGCTAAGTGAATCTGGTAAAAGGTCCGGCCTTTTATTTATGATTTCATACATTTTTTATGTTTATTTTTATACAAACAGTCATATTTTTTGGTCAAAATTTCAAATACTCTGTTCAAAATTGAAGGAACTACTTTGTACAAAATTAATTTTTGATGTTGAAATTTATCATTTTAATTGCAAATTCAACTACTATTTTGTATAAAATTAACTTCTTGGTTTAAAATTCATATTTTCGAGTTGAAAACTTTAATGTTTTGTAGACATTTCGGTTTTTTGCATGTAAAATTCAACAATTTGGTTGAAAGTCAACTACTTTATTTAAGATTCAGCTCTTTGTTTACAAATTTAACTAATTTCTTGAAAATTCCTTTTTCGTTTGGTTCAAAGTTATTAGTTTTTTTTTTATCTGAAAATGTTACTATTACAGTTTTTGTTGAGTATTTTTCTTTTATATGTTAAAAATTCAACTGTTGGGTAGAAAATTCATGTATTTTGTTGAAAATGTATATTTTTCAGTAGAAAATTTTGTTACAGTTCGATCTTTATTGGTAGAAAATTAAACTTTGCGGTTAAAAAGTCATTTTTACTCTTTACTCTAATCACATCCACTAGATAAAGCTCTCCATGCAAGCCCATTTATAAAAAAAGCGGAAAACCGCAGAATAAACGTGAAATCCATGTCTAAGTTCATGACTGGTTGATCACTAGAATCACGAAGAGATCCGCCGAATCTCGATCTCACATACCTCTTTCTCTTCATGAACTCTTGATCTCTGTCTCGTTGCCCGAGTCGAAAGTCTCGCCGAGAACGCGATACAGTTTTAAAATAGAGGAAAGAATTCGAGGATGGTGACTTGATCGGACATTCGGACCGTTGAACTGAATTCAGTGAGAGATTCAAAGAGGTTTTTAAGTAAGAGAATGTATTCGTCCAAAAAAAGTTATATATGGCCCATGAGAAAGAAAAACTTACAATACCACTTTCATTTCTGCCTCGATCAATGTAATACAAAGCATGAAGGCAAGGCAGCAGGGAGACTGGAGAGGGAAATGGGATAATATGCATTTTATTTGAGGGTGGCTGAGCATGCGGTTCCGCATAGGAGGGCACAGCCTAGTCTTCGGCTAGGCGCTAAGGCCTAGGCCGTAGGGTACGGGCGAACTCATAGAGGGGATGATGCCCTCTATATATAATACTATATATAGAATCGATACTGACTTGCGCAAACACATACCACGCAACAGTGAGACGCACTTCTTTGCAAAGGGAGCCTGCAATCCTGCATTTAGTGGCATAGTCTCGATCAAGGTCGTTCGCTCTTTAACGTTGGTCGGATTCGACGCCATTCGAATTCACTTCGTGCCAGACGGGACTGAGACAGAGGCACTCTTTCAATACTGCTATATATGCATTCCTACCATTTTCATGTATCGAATTCAACAGCCATTTCAACTGTATTACGCCATAAGGGTCTAGCTCCCATTTTTACGTTTGTACAGGACAGACACAGTTTCTTAGAAATTAAATTTTAAATTCTAAAACAAAAACCACCATTAAGTATCATAAAAGTACTATTTCCCAATTTTATAACAATCGATAGTTCGACTACTAGAATTTTTATCGTATGCTAGATTTCGTGATTTAAAAAATTTCAAACATTTTAAGGTATTGCGGAGAATTTAAAAACAGACTTCGAAATTAAAAAAAAAAAATTGCGTGAAAAATTATAATTTTTAATTTGGGGCAGGGAATTTGAGTAAAAAATTATAATTTTGAGTTTTGGGATAGGAAATTTCAAAATAAAGAAATATAATTTTGACAATTGGGAAAGAAAATTTCCTTTATAAATTATGATTTTAACTTTAGGACAGGCAATTTCCACATAGAATTCGGTTGATGACTTTGTGACAAGGAATTTTCTAAAGAATTATAATTTTCAATTTTAGGTTTACTTTAGAACAGAAAATTGCACTACGAATTATAATTTTTATGTTTTTACTTGGATCATGGCTTCTTTTTACATTGGCTGGGTATTTTTGAAAAGAATTTTTATTCTAATTTAGATAAATAAAAGAATGTTAAATTGATCGGGGAAATAACTAGCAGTTCAGATTTTTTAATTTAATTTTCTCACCAAATTACAAGTGTTTTGAAACGATTTGATGGAATTTGAAGGGATTTCAAAGAATTTAAAGGGATTTTAAGCGATTTCAAAGAAGATTCAAAAAAATTTTCTAGGTCATTTAAATATTTTCAAGGGACTCTTCTTTATGGTGTTTCATTGTATTTCAAACATTTGAAGGGATTTTAAGTTTTTTGGAAGGATTTCATATGATTTAAATATTGCACGAGATTTTAGAGGATTTTATGTGATGGCCATTATGGATCTTATCAGATTCCGAACGATTAAGCGTGGTTGTTTTATTGATAGTAAAAGAATCTGAAATTAATTTTAGACCCCGATATATTTCTCAACTAATTTAAGGTCACACGTGACCCGACTGCAAAAACTATACCATTGTTTACAGCAAATGAGTTTGAGTTGTCATTCGACGTTGGAAGGTATAATTGCCTGTGCGAACTTGTATGATTCACGCAGTTCGTATAATAAAAGGATTTTGACTCATTGCGCTGGAACAATGGGAGCGCTTAGCGGTATTTTAACTTCTGCCTTGAATTCCTCCAAAATCAACTTCTTTGGCCTTATTATACTTCTAGATTATAAAGTTCATTGTCTCGAGTTAATTAAAGCACTTGAACTATTTCCGCGATATCTCTGTTTTTATAATAATAGTTCATACCTTACGCACCACTGGCATGTCATTTTTTGCATTAATACTAATGAAAATATATTTTTTTGTTACAGGTGAGTATATATTAAGGAGCATAAAATTTATCTGAGTATCTGCGTGAGTACGAGCTTTTCTTTTAATGTAATACTACAATTTATTTAAGCAATTTGTAATAATTGCTGAATTTCTATCAAGACCAATTTTGATATTTTAAGATGCATTTGTGATTATACTAGTTAACTACAAAATAAGTGTGCTGCAAGTCCCTGAGGTGGATAGCGTGACGTGGCTAATGTGCTGGGCGTTAATGGGTTGATTATAATTGGAACGCACATCTTTCAGGTAAAAAGCCACAGTAACTGTAAAGTAGTGTCCCTCTATCCTCCATGTTTTACGTTAGTTAAGTATAAACTCAAGACACAGGGACATCATATTATTTTGATGTCCTGGGGTTTACTTTAAAATTCGTGTCAAACTTGCCATCCCGCACTCATATAAAAAAAAATAATAAAGGCGAAACTCGCAGCTGTCGGGAATGCGAGAGACAGTACACTTGAACCCAGCATTAACTCTACTCTTCAGGCGTATTACATAAGCCAGCCGGCCTTTATGTCCTTTATGAATAAAAAGGGTACATATGAAGCTCCAGAAGATCAGCAACCGTAACAAAGCAACAAAGCTATGGTTAGCAATTTAGGTTCTAGATTGTGTTCCCCTCAAATTCTTAAAGCTGTTTTACGAAATCACGAGACCTATTATGGGTACGCCCAGTGGGTGAAGTATTGATTCATATTAAGATACTTTATTACGTTCCTCGACACACAAAGACGCTTCGATGTTGTGTCGTATGACTAACCAGTGAAAAACGTTAGTCATGGTCATGCTCTAAGCTTCGCAGTGTATAACGATGAGGACTGGAAAGCTGGAAACCTGGAACGTTTCCACATAAACCATATACGATATTCGTCTTGAATATTAATACACTAGAAGCCATCTGAAACGGGTTAATGGCTTGTCGATTGAATATTGAAAGTACCACATCATGTTATAAGTGTCGGATGTTATCGTGACGAGGCCAAAGCTTCCGTATATTTGTATAAACGTATATGGGATTTTAAACATTCAGTATGATTACTAATTACCTTGCAAGAGCAGAAATGTCGACATTATGTTTCTTAGATTCCCCTCTCGACTAAATATCTTATGTAATTTGTGCACGACCTTTTATGTATGTTCCGAGTCTCCCAATGTCAATCAGCAATTCCATGGGCGTGCTCGTGACAACAACTGCGTTGTGTCTAAAAGTGACAGATGTTCTTTCGAGAATGCTGATTGCGAGTTAGTCAAGAGACATTTCACTTCATGATTTAACTCGAGTCTTCTAATTCTATGATTTTCAGATTACATAGTTTTTTTCAGGATTCTTCTTCTCAAGGTCGAGCTATCTAAATCTATGTCTATAAAGCAAAAAATATAAGATTGTAAAAGTGCAGTCTTAGATTCTTATACTGTTCTGTCGCACTTTCTCAGAGTTCTCGAAGTAATTTATGCCGTGTGAAGCGACTTCCTCTTGTGTTTGTATAAGGAATACATTTCGCAAACGGGAGTGGCATGCATGCAAAAAAGGCTTCTGTAACCTATGAACGATGGAATTCTTCACATCGTTTCGATGGAAACTTACGCTCAAAAACAAAAGCCATTTCTGTGGAAATCAGCATAATGGTTATAAGACGTTGGAATTCTTTAAGGAAATCGCCTTGTCTAGAGTACACAAACAGATATGGTATGATAGGAATAATCAGTGAAAAAAAAAAGATAAGACTAATCAGAAAAATAAGTACTTTATAGATAAAAATAGAATAGATTAGCAATGGTCAAGAAAAAGTAGATGGAATTCTTTCCAATCGAAATGTGTATTGTTGTGACTGAAGCTTTGAGTTCACCCCTCAGGATTAACCCCCGTCACTTTGACAGGTCGATTTTTTTTTAATTGGATAGGGAACGTCCATTGATTAAGTAAGGATTATTTTTGAAATGTGAGACCCTTATTGTAAAGATTCGTAAGATTGCTTACCCTCCAACCCCCCCCCCCCATTTTGTACTCAATATGTTGTTTTTTTTTCACTGAAAACGAGATTTCAAGGGATTTAAAAAGTTATATCAAATTTGCACTGATTTAAAACGATTTCAAGGTATGTTAAGTTGTTTCAAAGGACCAGGGAGTGTGTATGAAATTGCAAGGGATTTCAAAAGATTGCAAGATGGCTCGTAATCCTATGAAAACTTTCAAAATACGTATTTTGAACGTTTTCAAAGGATTAAAGGGAATTTATATAGAATTTGAGGAATTTAAAGGGTTTTCAAGAAATACTGAAGTATTTTAACGAATTTTGAACGATATCAAGGGATTTTAGTAGGACTTCAAACCATTCATAAGTATATTCGTGGATTTTTGAGAATTTCAAAAGATTTAACATAGTATCAACCGATTTTTAGAAGTTTTTCTGTGACTTTAAAGATTTCAATCATTTTAAAAGATTTGACAGAATCTCAAAGACTTTAAAGGCATTTATCAATTCTGAAAGTTTTTAAAGGGATTTCAAGCGATTTCGAGGTAGCCCTACCTTTTTAAACAGATTTCGCAAGATTGTGTCAACAGCCAAAACAGGTTTTAATTAGCACATTTTAAAACAATAAATAAAAAGAGGAAACTAAGGTAATAAATTCTTTGCCCCCTCCCACACACAAGGAGTCTACGACTCCCCCTCCTCCCTCAGAAAAAAAATCTTGCGCATGGTTAAAAATCTGAACCTTTATATCAGTTGCTAGCATTTGTATTCACTTGCAATACCAGTAATTATTTAATAATACTATTCATCACATATAATCTGATCTTGTAACTGATATAACCTCAAAATAAATGTTAACCTCAATTTTGTTTGCCATCCTCCTGTCCACACAGAATGAGATATCAATAAGTTGAAATTTTGGGCAATGTAATAAAACGTTTATCAACTGCTAAATGTTTATACAGAGAAAAACAATTTATTACACTTTTTTGTAATTAGAAAACATAAGCTGTTGATCATCCATCCTTCGTCCCTTTTTTACAATTATCCAAATTTTCAACTCGATATCTCATTTCGCGTGGACGGAAGGACGGCGAAGAAGTTGTTGAAATTATTTTGAGTTTAGTATCACATGGCCTTAATACGAATTTTTCGGAAAAACCGCAATATTGGTCCACGATATTACACACTTCCTTTGCTCGCCAAAAATTATTTGCCACCAACATAATGAAGCAAAAAATACGAGATGAGAGTAAGATTTGAGACACACATCACACTTCCAATTGGCAGGTCTTGCTCAAGGCGCAACGAGTAAATACGACATGCACCATATACCATAGAGAGGTACGCACCCGCTTAGGATAGTGCGTATCCGACCACATGGATAATGCGCACGTGTATGTCCGATGCACACGTGTGCGTGAACGCACGCGGAGTATTTTTTGCAGTGTGAGTTCCCAGTTCTGTCACGGCAGAAGGGAAGGAGGATGGAAGAAGTGGTGGGGTACATGTCAGCGCATTGCCCATAGGGGGGAGTAGCACGATGGCGAGTTACTGTTGGCGAGGGGAAACCCGACGGTTTTGCGGGTTGAGGGGGATCAATGGTTTGGCGAGCGAGGGGAAACCTGGTGGTGGGGGCGAGCTCTCCTCGCCAGTAGAGTAGCGGCCTTCGAAGTGGGTTGATCTGATGTTTCTCCGTCCTGATTTAACGGGATCATCTCACAAAATACAAGTATCGGATTTAATAACCCTTTGCAGTGAAGATTCAGTGCCAAAACAACAATTTACGTGGATTAAATCTTGAAGGAGTGACATGTTTCATGGGCTAGGTCGTATCTCGTCCAAGGTCTTTTGTTCTCGGTGAGCCCAGTGGTACATGGAGTCGGTGTAGCGAATTCCAAGTGCTTCGAAGTGCAAGAGCTCTACATCACAGTTGATTCTTAAGGCGCCACCAATGCAGTGAAGTGCAGTTTTTCTTGCGTAACAAGTCATAGTCGGGGTGTTTTTAGGTGTCTAAACGTTGCTGATTCGAGTGGAGAAATATGAAAGGTTTAACCGGGAAATTTCGTGCTCGTTCGACCAACTAACGAGTGCGCGTCGCGCGGCCATTGTTCGAGGAAAGGTACCGCTCTCTGTGCGCACCAGCCCGCCGAGTTCGTGCCAGCCCAATTATTTGTAATAGGTGTGCTAGTATATCTCCGTATACTTGTTTCTTCGATTCGGTTTCGCATTACGAGCAAGTGCAAGGTGGAATTGAGAGTGCCGGGAAAGACAAGCAATTTGGATACTTATTTGTTCATCAGAAAGAGCAAGATTATTCTTCTACGCGAATAGATTCAGATACTGATCTCTCACGGCGAGAGATGCGTATTGCACGCACCTCAGCTGAAGAAGACACTGGTAAACGTACGATGATATTGGAACAATCTGTCGCCGATTCGACGACGGAAGCATGCCACCAGTGCTAGGAGGTGCGATGGCGGTCCTTCCGGCGAGCCCGCAAACAGCCACCCAGGGTACCCCGCACCCCCTAAGCCAGACCCAAGTTCTGGGTAGCCAGGCCCAGCCCCAGCTGCTGTATCAGCCGTACAATTTGATGCCAACCAGTGACTCGCCCTCTCATCAGAACGCAGCCTTTCAACATCATCATCATCTACATCATCTCGCTTCCGCCCAGCAGGCTTCTTTTTTGCAAGATTCTAACAAGTCCACCTCCGTCCACGCTCTGTAAGTTTTTCTTCCGTCAGGAATTTTATTCTTTTGTTGTATGGCGAAAGTCGAGTGATTGTGAAGTGCAGATAAAAGCGCGTGTTCCCTCCGAGTTCTTATCGTGTAAGAGTTTCACAAAGCGTATCAACTCGTTTCACAAAGGTGTTACGTTTGTTTCTAAGTCGATGAAAACGGTCTGACTGCTTGACCTTGGTAAAAAAGCAAGCAGCTCAAATTGCCTTATAGATCAGATTAATGTTATTTTTTCCGTAAGGAAAATTGTTCGAGTGTAAATCTGATTCTAGTGGACCCAAAATAAATTTTGATACTAAAAAAAGTTCGGGTTCTGATCTAGATCGAGAAAATCGAGAACGACGTGTACAACAACCTCGATTTAACTTCCGAAACCTGATACGTAGTTGGCTAAAACGTATCACCATTTTAATATCGTGAAAGTGGATTGCGAAGTTTTCAGATGTAACTAATTATACAATCAGGGTTTTGGATGTTAAATTAGTTTAAAACGAGTTGAATGACTTTTCCGCGTATGTGTACTATTTTGAGAATCCTATGTTTGAGCCATGGAACGTTCAACGGGTTGGACTGGGGGCCGCGCAAGTGAGAGAACAGTTATATAAACATCTGTCATCTAGATAACTTAGATTCCATCTCCCAAGTCTAATATCACTAATAGCTTGAACTTATACATTACATTAGTGCGCGAGTAATTGCAATTATTCTGTTTAAAGTGTTCTATTGCATTAAATACATTTTCTGCAATTATGACAAAAGAAGAAATAAAACAAAGAAAGGCACAGGTTACAAATAGCTGCACTTATTCCCAGTAAATAAAAAGGACATGTCGGTGACAATTTCAAGCCGAAGAACGAAATAGGAGGTCTTTAAAAACAGCATAATCGATTACCCACGAGACTTCGACGCGTATCTCTGGCCTGGAACGAATCGAGTTGTCGATGGATGGTCGACCCTGAACCGGAACAGGGAGAAACGTTCTATACGTGAGCAGCGGAGTGAAACTTGGAATGACTCGACAGGCACGTCTAATTACTTGCCTTTCGTTTTCGAGCAATTAGTCGTATCGCCAGGACGCTTAAAACTGGAACTCGGCAATTTTTTCACTACACATGCTTGCAGGTGGAAATTTAGCGATCCATCGCGGTTATATCATTCGACATAATTACGCGTGACTCGTCGACTAGCAGTTTTTATTTCGTGTTAGTTTTTCTGGTCTTAGCTTCGAGATTTCTCAAACTTTCACAGGAATGAAACATTTTCCTTTAACTGATGTGATCATTCTCTCTCTAAAGCTTGATATTCTGTGGAAGAAAAAAGTGCTTAAATTAAATAATATTTAAATTTCAAGAAATAGCAGTCTTGAACTTGGATATGAACATATTCATGTGACTGATGAAGATTCGTAATACACTACATCAGGGGTTGAATTGCTAAGTTTTAATGAAAAAAATCTCATTGTTTCATTTCGTTCAGAAGAAAAGAATCGCAGTTTTTAAATTCCAAAGAGATAAATAATCCTTTTCTAAATTCTCACTTTATCTTGGCGCCTCATCGATGACGAAATGAGAGACGCGTAAGTTGATTCTTTGATGGTCGCTGAATATTTCTCGAGCACACGAATTTCCATAATGTCTCGATTGTGAAATCGGCATCGTCGACTACGTCCATTTAAAGATGTCGAAGGTCGAAGTCCAGGTGGGAAATTAATAGAACCTCTGACAGGTGGCGAGACAAGATAGACGGTGCAGTGCATCGGATTCTTCTGACCGAGAAAGGAGAATTCCGGTTGGTTCTTGTCGAAGGCCACCGTCTCCAGATGAATTTCGCTCGCAGACAGTGTTCTCTTATAATGCATAAAATGCCTGGGACTCATAATGAACGTTCGAAAAAGCGTAACAATACGGTTAATCAGACGCCCGACTGTTTCCATTGAGTTGAGAAAAAAACCTTTTAGACATTCTCTTTATTGCTTCGTCAGGTCGGCAGGGCTCAGGTAGAAATATTTCGAGTCCACCTTCGATACGATGAATCCTGACAAAACCTCACCACAGAGACTCCTGGTGCTTTTGTGCCGAGGAATCTACTACCTGCTCCTCAAACTTGTGGATTAAAGTTTAGGTATAATGTAACGTATTTCGGTTGAAGGGAAAAGCCTACTCATGTAGTCATAGATGGTTTTACGTGTAGTTCTTTTAGAGGTCAGAGAAGGTCGTTGCTCGAGGTATCAGATTTAGGATGTTTAGATTAGAAATCCTAATCGAGTATTAGACAATTAGCCCTGGGGGTTACTTCCAGATATATGATTAGTTCAATTGTATTGACTCACACGGAGCAGTGTTAACTGCGGTTAGCCAAGTGAGAGAAATTAAGATGACATTTTGCAAGAGATAAAAGACTTCGAAATCCGGAGTTTCGATTCTTTTAACTTCTTAGTCACGTCTTTCTATGGCAAAGATGTAATGCTTGCTTTCCTTTGCTCTTCACATAAAAATAAAATTATCTTGACATACTGTGCAAAATTTATTGTGTTATGTTCAGGATATTGATGATTACTAAGGCCTAAAAATTCAGGGGGGAAAATAAACTTCTTGAAGGTCGTATTTCGTCGGAACGGAAAAGTCAATAGCCCTCTGCCATCAAAACTTGCTCTTATTTTTAGATTCCAATCCTAGAGTGGAGAAACGACTCGTGTTACGTTCGACTTGTCAAGCGCAGAAACGAGATTTTAAATGGCTTCTCAGTTGGTTCTTGGATGTGAGCAACTGAGAATGCATCTGGTGATTTAGTCTGGAAGCGGTCGGTTTGTCTTCCTTGACTTTAATCTCCCCTTTCCCCTCGCCTTGCTCGCTTCAGCATTGCAGTTAATTCTCTTCTTTTTTGTTTGTTCGTTCTCGTCCTTATAGATTGTCTTGTAAGAAGCAGTGAATCAAAACCGTAAAATATAACTGTGATCGTTAAGTCCACAGGGATTCGATCTAGGTCGATCGAGACCTGCCTCATCGCGTGATTACCTTTTGCGTAATCCCGAAATATCTATTAACATGCGCTCCGAGCGTTCAAACACACGCCCTTCGCACAAGCAAACCGTGCAAGGTTTTAATTAAAAAAACAGTGGGCGGTCCTAAAATCGTAATATTCATGATCTTAATACGTTTCTACACTCTCAATTATATTAATTTATTCTAAAAATAGTCGTTTTGCAAACAATTTGTGATTGATTTTTCCTCTTTCTGCGAGACACTATCTATTCTTGTTATCTATCTATCTCGCGTTTTATGCAACGAGACAAAAGATTCTTGGGATCTTATCAAAGAAGGCAATAGCGACTTGCGTTATCCAAGTCGTTTTGTACCTCTCCCATTTCCACTTTTCCTTGCTTGTTTTTTGTACCGGCACGTATGCTTCTAAATACAGAATGTTAATTACATGTTAACAAGTCTGACGAGCCGGACCCAGTGTAATCTGAAATCAACCTTATCTCTGTTACCTCGATATGAGGAAATGGGTCATAATTACGACAATTACGTGACTGAAAGAAAGGACACAGAATTTCTTGTATAGGCTGAAAATTGCTGTCTTCATTATTGTTAATGTGGAAAAAAATGAATGGCTAAATTTGGCATTTTATCGTGTATCATTTGAGTGATGAACTCATTTTTCCTGGAATTTAGTCTTCTTTCAGTGAAGAGAATTGAGTTTGCAGAACTTTATTTGACAAGCAGTATTACTGACATATTTAGAACTGTGTCTTTCTTTCAAGGACACACGATACAGTGAGTGATTTACGTAATCTAGAGCAGCTTTTTTCCCTCTGTGATTTTAGATATGTATTTTTTGATACTGGAATGTGACACAGGCATGTGGGCAAATAATAATAGATACTTTTTATTACACGCGAAACCTTGTGAACGTGCTCATAAACTGTTAAAGTATTCCTGTTCGTGTATTTATTCGACATGATCTCGTTACTGATAAACATGTACAATAACGACTGTTCATGATACGCACTTTATTGCACGAGTCAAGGCCAAACGGCCAGCAAATTCCCAATGACCCTCGGTAAATGATGGAAGTGCATATTTTAGATCAGCTTTTACAACATGACTTTCTTCCTTTCTTTCATTCCATGGCTCATGAAGTAACTTGTCCTCCTCGATTTGATTAATTTTATTTAAATTCACGTAACAGTTTTCACTCTTTAACCTTTAAGTCTGTGAAGGTTAAACGATGAATGTTTGTATAATGCCAAGTCCAGTATTCCTTTTCTTCCATGCATCTTTGATACTCGACTTTGTAACGATGTATGTTGTATCGTAGTGTGAATGCGTCTGTTGTTTATCTGCCCTGAGAAACTGATAAAACCTGCGAGGTTGTCCAACGCATACAACAGCGATTGCGTCGTGCGATTTATGTCAGAGAGATTAGAGAAGCATTAAGCGCGCATAAATTGAGCGCAGCGTTAACATTCGCGATGTGCGGGGTCGTCAAGTGACCTCCAAGGATATGTCGTGACGCATATAAGTATCGCGCAAAGTTTTCTCAGCCATTGTGTCTGATCAAGGCGTTATTTGTTGATGGGACACAGCTTGGCTTCGTGTCCATAACTCTTCCTCTGATTTTAAGCGGGGGCGGAAGGATTTCGCATTTTGAGTGTCGGAAAACTAACGTTGAATTCCACCGTGGATTATTTTAGTTTCTCTATCTTGGCAGCGTTTCCGAATTCGGGTCAGCGGCAGCGAAATGTTTTATGTGCAATTTAAACCAAACGAGCGGCAATAATTTCTTAGTAACAAATATTTACTATTTAGTCCTTGTCAGGCAGTATTTTTTATTTTACGTAATGTACCACACATTCTCGGAAATTTACCCGCATAACTGATTAGATACTAGACATTGAATTACAAAAATAATCACGAACCTTGTTCTGGATGTATAGGATTTCAAGAGAAGAGACGTGTTTTGCAAAGTTATTCGCATTAACATAAATTTTGGGTTTCCAAATTCCTGAGAAGGAAAACTTGAATTTCTTGTGTTGAGCGGGCATCAATTTTCCCACGGTCGAAGGCTGTATTCAGAAGATTAAAAACAGGCTGGTTTGACCTTCGAGGAACTAAAATTGAAAGTTTAACGCATATGGTCGAGAGCGTAGTGCGTTCACCTTATGTTCGGCTTTGTCTCTCGAATCTCTGTTATTTCCTGCGACGTTGTCGCTTACGCAAGTACGTGTCTTCCCCTTCCGTCTCCCTTTTTCTCTCTCCGATCTGCCCCTTTGCATACCCATTCAAACATTCAAGCCTATCTTTAGAGTCGCTTGACCAAAGTGGTTTGGCAGGTATAAAAAGTAAATTATTATATAGGCTATAAAAAAGAAAGGCCTTTACGACGTATGTCATCAAATGTCAAACTAAATTACTCAAACCTCATATTATATGGCCTTAAAAGAAACTAAGAAGTATCATTTTGTTCCCAGTAATAACAGCTGTTGTTTGGCGTTAGGAAATATATTTTGCCAGCGACCCTGAGAGTAAAGTACTTCTTGAATTTTGGTATTTTCCTCGGTATTTTTATAGTGGCACATGGATGTGTGCCAAATTTTTACGGAAATAGAGAAGGAATGAATTGAGAAAAGGAAACAATTTAAAGAGTGATATGTTTATGATACTTGTACAGTTAATATTTATCAAACTAGATGACTGCTCACTTTCTTGCGTCTCAATAATATTGAATTAGTATTATCTTGATTTTAACATTGGCAATTCGTAATTATACAAAATCATGAAACAAGATTTTAAAGAAGCTCTGAGTTTCGCAAGTCTAGTTTGACTTGGAAGCTATTAAAGTATTTCTATACTCCACGTGTAAAGATTGCCTCAGGCCTGGCAACGATCATGCCAAGAGTTCGATAACCCCCTTTAAAGTCCAGAAAGTAGGATATTTTCGAAAATATTTACTTACATTCTTATTGTATTGTCTTCTTATTAGAAGATTTTATATAGTCAAGAGATATTAGTTTAAATTTATTGATGAAAAATATCGTACTTTTGACATGAATCGCTAGTTTCCTTTTGATGCAAATTTGATTGAAGGTACATGTATCAGTTTCTGATGGAGTATCAAATTATTCTGGCAGACGAGGACCGAATGAAAAAGTAGGGTCGACAGATACACCGTTGAAATGAATCGATCGACTCGCAGACGATTAAATTTCCGTCCACCCTCGTACACTGCTATTATTCTGCTTTACGTCCTTCCACCGGAGCTTCCATTCAGGATTCGTTCGTTTGGTTATCCCGACCCTCGCCTCTCATCGATCAGCATAATCGATATCGCTAGGAGCACCTTTGCCACATTCAACCTCACCACCTTCCCTACCTCTCACACAGTCGTTCACCCCCTGCACCCTATCTTCGAGTTATCGATTGCCCTCATCTTCTGAAATGTCTACAGTGTACCTCGGAATATCACAACACTGCCAATCCTCTTAACCTCCATTTTACCGAGAGAGGACTGTCGGCAATTGAGGAGAATAAATCTGAGAAGATTGTCCATCGTTTTTATTGACTTTTCTGTTATAAAATCTCCTAAAGGACTACTTCTATTCTATATTGATATTCTAGGCAACTTTCGGAATCCTGATGTGAATTATTAAGAGATAAAATTGGGCTTGTTTACAAATAATAATAATATTAATAATAATAATAATAATATAATTTGTAAATAATCAAACGATATCTATATTGTAGTCTTCAACCTTTACTGTTTCACGTGTTGTCAACAGGAAATAATTTATTAGCAAGTTTATTAGTGTTCTGAAGTAATATTTTAGAACAGTTAAGTATGCATGTGGCGTTTATATTTACTTAAAAATTTAAAAATTCATTGATGTCTGTTTAAGTGGATATGTACTCCTATAAGCATTATCATTCTTATATTTGAACAATTTAAGCTCTTTATCTAGCAATCTTTTTGTTGGCAAAAATTGATGACAAGGATCGGAAATTAGCACGCAAAAGAGTCATTTACGTATTCATAACTATTGAGCCAAGTAAAATTAGATCCACTATAGCGAGGCAGTGTTGGCTCAGTTCGTCGGGTGAACGTCACCGCTCGTAAAAGATTGTGAATACAAATTTGTCTCCGTATTTCATTTTAGAAAATATAACATGTTTATAGCACGTCTCAGCCATTAAGACTCAAATTTTAGATTTAATAAAAATTAAAACAAGTACATACTAAAGTAAGTTTTAAGATTATTTGCTTAATATTGCATAGGTGTTTAACTGTTTATTGGAGTATAGATTAATTCCCTGTTTTTAAAATTTTTTTGTATTTTCTGATATTTTGGACAAACAGTTTTGGCGTTTCTTTTATAAAAGTAATGAGTATTTTAGTGAATATAAAAAAGAGCTGTCCTCATATTACTAGAGCTGCAGTACTGTAAGTGCATATTTAAACTTTAGTTTCGTTCGCTAGTTCATTTGGAATTTGCATTCGTATTATACGTCTAAGCTTATCTGAATGATGCATTGAATGTACTCGTTCCCATTGGCGCCGACTTATTGTCTTTTACTTCAGACTACGTGGCACAGAGACTTTTCCAGTGAACTTGGTGAAAGGTGCTTTAATACAACTCATGAATCATGGAACATTTCTCATGTTGCAACTCTAGTCTAGAGTTCAATAGTTACGATGGAAAATAAGATTAAGGTCGGTTTGTGTAACGCAATTATCCTGAGTACCGTGAAAATAAAGTACTTTGCAATTCAAAACTAAACCTGATAAATTTATAGATATTCTCAAGTAGTGCTTTACATTGTAAATGCGTTGGACACTTAATTGTTAATGTACGTGATATAAACTGAATTAAATCCTTTTTACTCCATGTATAGTGTTCCTTTTCGGGGTTTTACGTTTCTAAAATCCCCTTCTCGCAGGAGATAGTCAGACGATAAACGCCTTAGGTAACGTCCCTTCCCAAATCCCCAATTACCCCAACTCTCATAATAAGCCTCCAAGCACTGCCTGTCTTACTCAATAATGTGGGCTCTTTCAAGGTATAAAATCTACTGTGGGTAACCGAATTTTTATTTAAGGCGCTCGCGTTCGCCTGAACATTTGGTCAGAGGTGTAGAAAACTGCAGGAAACCACAACTCCTGGCGCAGCTGGACGTTTTCTTAAATTAAAATGCACATGATAATAGCAAATGCAAAATCACCAGTTTCGAGTATATTACGTCAGATAGAAATCACGACGAGTCTGCACTCGAGTGCAGAAAGCGTAGGAATGCAAGTTTGCAATTCTCATTTCAAGAGTCATCGCGTGTATATGACAACCCACCAGTCATCTGTGATTCACGCTTATTGAATTGCTCTAAATTCAATCTCTTGAATGAAAGGCTTGACTGTATTTCTTGAAAAATTAAAACTATAATTTTATATAATATATATTACACGGCGCGAACTCTACATCTTTTTTCTTCCTTATTACGTAAGCTGTGTCAAGTTTTAAAACTATTCAGATTTCGTTTTTGAGCATTGAATCTCTAATCAGGATTTGAAATTCAGAGGCGCAATCATCAACAACTTCTGAATTAAGATTTGAGTCGTGCTCAATATTGCGTCATTCCTGGTATCGCATTAAGCTTCTGAGAGGGAAAAAATTTCACAATATTACGATTGGTTCTGAATCCGATGATGAGATTCTTGGAATTTAGTGTATCTTCCATCAGAGTCTTTCAGATTTAATCCAACGAGAGACAAAGCACTTGTCGATTCGCTCTGCAAATATTAAATAGATTCATAGAATCATAGATCATTGACTTTATGATGAATTCAGTCAGGTCGTTTACCTAAACTTTGACTAGCAACAAAAATGTCCGAGCTCTGACTTATCGATTAGGGTCATGTCTGGAGTTTGGAATTATTTTACCACTTATTTCTTGGAATAGTTGGAATCAGGGGTGACCGTAGGTCAGGGAAAACCTGGAAATGAGGGGAAAGTCAGGGAATTTTGTATATGAAATTTTTTCATTCTCCTGGTTGGAATATATTTCATTTTTAATTATTTGACTCTTCTAAGCGGAGAATCAATATAGACTCGAGCAAGTTCCGTTAAAACTTTCTCTCAATACTGCACACAGAAGAACGTAACTGACTAACGCAATAAATCCGAGACAGATTTAGTTGCGATCACGGTTGCCCGAGCTTATTTCGAGTTACAGTTATATACTACTTAACTTGTCCATTCATTGAAATTTACGCCCATTGCATTTTCTTTCATTTGCATAAAATACATGAAGCCGTGACCTTCGATGGTAAAGTAATCGATAAGAAAATCTGATTTGCATTTTATAATTTCTCAGTGCAGTTACATTTTTTCATTAAATTATAATCTTGTACTTAAAATAACTAGTTGATTAGAATTCTAAACAGAGTAATGCCACGTGGGTCACTCAATTCGCAAATAACATGATTAATCAATTAATCAGGATTAACATTTTTTAAAGGGATTTTATTTTACTATCTCTGAATCAAGAAGAGACTGTTGACTCTTCTCTGATCAGATAAAACGTCTACTTTATATACCTACTGTTTTTTTTATCGCATTAGATTGACATAAAATACAATCACGGATATCGGTCGCAACTCGCAGTCGCAGTGGACAGGTTTGTTGCAAACCGGTTCAAGGAGAAAATGAAAATAAAAAAAAATGTCCAGGCAAGGATGCGTAAGTCCTTTTTTGGTGATCTGGGATCCGCTCGAGATTCTGGTTTCGGCCAATCGAGACAGGATTTTTTAAAGGTTGCCCTGCTCCCTTACCTACCTGTCCGGTTTACTATATTACTGTCGCTTGGGTTTTACTGGGCTCCATTCGCTGAATTTCAAGTGGCATTTAAGGAGAAAGAGAAAGAATTCCCGCTCTTGACGGCCTTCGGTCTTCATCGTAGATTAACCTTCTCCCAATTCTTGATGATTTCAAACTTGTCGGATTTGTTTCGCTTAACCCTGACCTCATGTATTGCGGTCTGAAGATAAATATTTCTTGACGAGAATAAGTGATTTACATAATTGTTCGTTAATGTCTTCGCCGCTAATCCGTAAAACTCATTCCTTATATTCCTTTCAATGATGAAGGTAACGTTATAAGGATTTCAATTACGCACGTTTTCTAAGAAAAGATGAGAGCTGTCCATTCTTCTGTATTTATAGTCTTCATCATAGCTAGTGGAATATTTCTCGAAGGAAATAATTGATTTCTTAAATCTTTCATTTATTGATATCAAGCTGTCTTATCACTAAGCATGCGTAGTGTTTACTACTTACATTTAAAAACAATTTCTAATCTACATTTTTATCATTCACAATATTAATGTCTATGATGAAATGATTCGTGGAAACATACTTTACATTTTCTATATTTAAATGTCGATCAAATAGAGTACATATACCTGTTTCATTTAAAATAGGTTTTATAATTCTGATTTACATTCAAATGGTGAATTTATTCGTCATTACACTGAATGCATTCAGAATATAAATGTATTCAATATTCAGCCACTTATAATTATAAATGCGACGATGAGAAATCGAGTCTCACACTTATTCCGCAATCTAATGGTGATTGTGATTACGCATTCAACCATCCGTGAGTGTCGCAATGAATCCGCGTTTCTCGCTTCGATTCCTGGATGTGGATGAGTTACCAACTCGTCTCTTTTTTTTGTACTGCATGCAAACGTTCGCGAGTGTATAATAATGCATGTATAAAACATCCACATGCTTCGTTTAGGTCCAGCGACCGAGGATAGAGATAAGCACGCGCGTTGCTATAACTTGCACAAGCGTTAATCAGAAGTCGTTAAAAAGTCACGATATGCGCGCAAACTCATGCATTCGGCCACGTTATTGCATTCGCTGGTAGAGAATAATACCATTAGGAAGGCAATGCTTTTTCACTCATTCTCATACTTGAAAGATGTATAGAATTTAATTGTCGAGCTAGCACAAGCATCTGCCTCTCGTTTCGCTGAAAATTTGTTTATGAAAAGACACATTTAGAGTGCTCACTCGGCCATAATCTTTACAATTTTGCGTTTGTCACTTTTTTCAGAATATGCCGGGGATATCACTGCGGTAGATAATAATGAACCTATAGTAGGCAATCATTAATTGAAAATACTAATGGTTTGTACCTCATATTCTGCGTATAATCAAAATTAGTTATTTTTTGAGGGGGAGAAAAACGAATCCAAAAGTTCCGTTATGTAGTTAGAAGTATTTCATGTTTTAAATTGTCCAATTTGACTACATTCAAAGCGTGAAATAACAAAATTGGTCATCAGAATTAACTTTGAACGATTTTGAAGAAAACAAAAGAGTTTTCCTCGTTAGTTTAAAGCACAGCATCCTTATTAAATTAAAATCTCCCATCGTTAAAAGTTTGTGTTGAGTTTGCCGAGTTTACCAACTAGAAATCCCTCTGAAAGTATTAAGAAAGACGTCTGAAACTTTGAACTCCTTGGCTCGCTCCTTGGAGAAGAAAAAGTTTGAGCCAACTTTTCATCAAGTTTCCTGCTTACTTAATTCGGTTACTTTCGGACACCCTGTGCATAAACGTGACTGGGTGTATATATATGCATATTGTATATTTTATAGGCTGTTTGGTGGAAAACGGGTTTCGCGAGCGAGAAATCCAAGTTACCGCCCAGGCAACGTGCGAGGATGACACGAGCGAGCCACTTCCTCGAGTTTCTGCCATAATGCTTCCCGAGCAGAAGTTCAGAGAAGTTAAACTCCACCTCTTCTGCGAAAGTTTTGCTCTGACTTTACGTCCGTTGAGCCTGCAAGGTTAGCTTGACATAACTTTCGTGGAAGAAGAAACTTACCACGAAATTCGTGATCTCTGCGAGTCTATGACTAACTTCCTTTCGTCGGCAAAAAGGGATTTCTCGCAAATGTTCATGTTATTTCTCTTACTTTCTTAATCAATCCTGGAATCCGTAATTCGAAGAAATTAGGGAAACTAGAAATTAATTTGTCATTTTATTATTATTTTTTTTTATTAAAAAAACTTTAAAAACAAACTGATTTTAGATCAAAAAATGGCCGTATGTCAGAGAAAAATTGGAGTATTTTGAAAATGAAGTTTCTCGGCCACCCTGATTTAATATTCTTGTCAGTAATTTATTTGCCTTTTATTTCTTTTTCTATATTTTTTGTTTGTTTCATCCTTTGTGACTGATATTTTTAATATTTTTTGAAAATTCGTTCTCTGGTTTAAAAATTCATCTGTTTTAATAGAAATCTCATTTTTCTTGTGAATAATTTTAAATTTGATAGTGTTGAACAATCGTCTTTTTTGATTTTTTGCAGGGAGCGACGTGACGCGGAAGTGCGGGAGTTTGAGAAGAGGGAGAGAGAAAGAGAACGTGAGGCTAAGATGGAACGAGAAAAGTTAGAGAAAAAAGCGGCTGATCAAGCAGTTCAAAAACACTTCGAAGCTTCACTCAGGCTAGCGCATCAAAAGGTGAGTCGGGCTCGGCTTACTGTGTACTTCCGGTAAGACGTTATGTACATTACCTTGCCTCTCCTTCAAGTTCCGTTAACGTTGTTATCCGTAATTGGTGCGAATTTCAAAGCCTAAGACCTTCATATTTCAAGCTTAGTTCAATTATTTAGGTATTTTAGAACCGAGCAACATAAGATTACTCTTTCGATTTTCATTTCCAACTCAGATTTTAATCAATTTCCAATTTAAGAACTAAAGAAACTACTCTTTTCCCCTGCTGTCAAGAAATGTATACAATAAGATCAAATCAGGTCAAAAAGAAGGCAATTGGCATAACGATTTACATTGGGACTGAAATCACGATTACTCGAAGTTTTCCTTAAAATCCAATAAGAAAATCCAATTATTTGTAATTAAAAGTTTATTCTTTTTGTTTAAAAAGACTACAATTAAATTTTTTGTTACAAATTCATTTCCTGAAAGATCACCGTATTTCCGTAGTTAAAAATTCATCTTCCATGGTTGAAAATAAACTTTATTGTTGAAGATCAATTAAAATTTTTTACAAAAAATTCATTTTGTTTTTTTGGTTTAAGTTTAATCTTTTTTGTTGGAAAATTTGAGCATTTTATTGAAAATTCATCTTTTTTAGTTTGCAAATTTAACTATTTGATTAAAAAAATTGAACTGTATTTTGTTGAAAATTCAATTTTCTGCTTAATAAGTGATTACTTTTTAGACGAAAACTGAACTCTTTTGTTAAAATTTATAAAATTATATGAATTAAGCAACTACTTTTTTGAAAATCAACTGCTCTTTTTGGTGAAAATTTAATCTTTTTTTATTGAATATTCGACCATTTGATTGAAAATTCAACATTTTGTCAAAAATTTAATTATTTTGCTGATAATTAAACTGTTTTGTTAATAAGTCATCTTTTTTTTATATATAAAATTAAACTATTTGTGGAAAATTCTGAAAAGTCTGAATTCTTTGAACTTGTTCTATGCTCGTAATTCTTAAATGTGATATCCAAAAAATATATCTCGTGCAATATCCGAAAAGACCCAACCGAGTACTTCATTTCCTCTTCCTCCTCAGTTTCTACCTTGACAACCATCATTACTTTCGAATCCTTATCTGAACTCAGGCGGAAACTTTCAAGGAGAAATCGCTCCCAGGGAACGTTGTTGACGCGGAGGGCGATTCGATTAAACTTTCTGGGGAGGCTAGAGCGTCTTGTAGAATGTAGACTTGTAGAGGATATTATATTGTATCAGCAGCAGAGGCCTCTCCCCTTATAAGGTTTCTTCACAAAGATGAAAGTATGGGCTATAGGTGCTTGGGTTCTCGGTGAATAATTCAAAAAGTGTAAAGCGAATGATGGAAGGAAGGGAGGGAAAGGAAAAGGGAAAATGATACTGAGGGGTGTCCCGAGGAGTTGGCAACGAGGGCGCCAGGATTGTGATTCGCTTGGGGGGAAGAGGGGATAATCAATGCATTCTACCACCTGCCCTTTATTCCTGAGCCGACCGACCCTACCTACCTCCAAACTTTGTATATTGGTATTTTCGACTCGCAGCGCCATGGGTTCTATGGCCTGTCCGGACACGCAACCTTTCCTTGCTATTTACCTTACAGTTTACACACTTACCAAGTCACAGGAGGAATGGCCTTTTTCTCCCGACTACCTGTCCCTTCTATAAACTATCCTTCCGTCCATTCAGTCAGTTTGCTCCGAACTTTCGTTTGGAACAGTTATAAGCGCGTGACATTTGTATCTTCTCTGTGATCATCGAAATTATTGGTGACCTTGGGATGTAAAGTTTGATGTGAAGAATAACGGTATGTCGCTCATACGTGTCTCTTGTTTACTATTTCCCGGTGTTTTTACACTTTCAATGAACGGATGTCTCACGTGTGACCTTGAGTAACGTAGAGGTCATCGTATAAATATTCAGTGACTAGAAGAGACAGTGAAGTGTGTGGACGTGTGGGAGTCTAGTAGTGAGTTCCCAGAGGCTCGAATACGAGAAAAGTTTGTTAGGTTTTTGCTTTCTGATGAAAAGAAATATTTTGCCAAGAGGATAACAACGCAAAAAAATCAACTCTGTTAAAGGTATTTATATCTCGTTTGTGACGTTAAATGGTTACGCAGAAAGACGTGTTGACCTTCGAGGAGGAATGATGTACTTTTTCTGCTACATAATTGTTTTCCCATCAAATATTTAGACGAGGGTCATTATTCTCTTATCTCCTTTTCATTATTTTGTTTTTCTTAGTACTTGGAATCTAATATTGTGAATTTCAATTTGCATGAAAACCCCGAGTTTATACAATGCGTCATCATTTAGTATGCTAAAGTAGTTCAGCTACTTTTAGTGAAACCTTCGCATTTTGAGCAGTCGACCTCTAACCACCAAATTTAATCTTTCTCTCTCGGTGTTCCCATTTTTAATTGAGGTTCCGTTTCTGCTCTGAAGAGAAGCTGTAAAAACAGAGATTTTGTTAAAAAACGAGTTTCCTTGGATTACCTTGAAGCAGAATAAAGCAAAACTCGTTGGAATAGATTTCAAGCTTTATCTAAATCAAACATTTTAGTTAAACTGATTAACAAATTTTATATTTTGTTTGAGAATTTAATCGTTTTATTCCAAGTTTTGGAAAATTCAGCACTTTATTTTAAACTTAATCTTTCGTTGTTTAAAATGAACTTTTGTTGTTGAAAAATCCTCTTCGCAGGTTAAAGAGTCTGATGTTTTTAGCTTTAATACTCAACTATAGTTAAAAATGTATCTTTTTGTAGAAAAGTAATCTTTTTTGCTCAAAAATGCAGCTTTTTTGGTTGAAAATTGACGGTTTTGATACACTTTTAACAGTTTTATAATAATATCGCATTTGCCTTTAAAATTCGACTATTTGGATGAAAATGATTATTTTTTTAATTCAACTATTTTGTTGAAAATTCATATTTTCTGGCATAAACGTCAAATAATTTCAAAAGCTTCGGTTTTTTAGCTTGAAAACTGATTCGAAAGTAGATTTATTTTCTTCCTTGAATTCTATTGTTGAAAATTCAACTATTGGGTTAAAAATTTATCATTTCGGACTCAAAAGTCAAATGTTTTTTCACTTATTTGACTTGCGCTATTTTATTTTTCGTTGAAAATTGATATTTTTTGGTAGAAAATTCAGCTGTTCGGTCGAAAATTCATCTTTTTTTTGGTGGAAAAGGAATTTTCTTTGTGGAAAAACAAGTTTCAAATCTTGCCAGAGATCTCTTTCAAATCTTCGCAAATATTGAAAAGATCTTTAGAGAGATCTTATGAAACCCATCGTGCCACAGTGATAGGTTTGACCCTCTATTGCTAATTCAAATTTTCAAAGATCTTGTTTTCGCAGTATTTAAGTGATTTTTTCAGTGAATAAGTTCTCGTCTTTCTGGTAGAGAATTCAAATATTTGGTTATAAATTCATCTAATTTCCCTATGAAGCCCGTGTTCATTCAATGTAAATGTATGATTCAATTTAACTGTCTATTTTATAAAATGATCTGTATACGTAGATAGATAATAATTTATTCTCATTAAACAATATTCTGTTTTATATAAAATTTTGTTGGTAAAATTTCGTTACGGGTAGCTAAAGTCTCGAAGCGGAGTATGCCCTCTTTACCTCTGGCCTCAGTGTCATTAGCAATGCAAACCTTTCCGCAAGGCGAGGTCATTAATTATGCACTCTGTGTCAAGTACGCAACAATGAATGCATTCGCCCATGGGAGAAGGAGAGCAACAATTGTGAGCTTGGACAGTGTGTGCGTGACACACACTTCTTACTAAACCCCTACCTGAAAACAAAGTCTGTTCGCTGAATTTTATAGTCTTAAAGTTACTTTAAAGTTTAACCAACGAGTACATTGCTTAGAGAGCATTTTTGAATGACGCTCCACTATATTTCGGAATTTTCACAATAAGCTTCGTTTGCTCAGTTTTCAAGTATCAGTGCCAAGAATTTTGTTCTTTTCTAAAAATACTGCCCTAATGAAAGTGATGTAGAGATTGGATTTTAAATAAAGTTTCCCTCCAGTTTTATATTGGAGTATTTGAGAGGAAATTTGTTTCCGGTTGCAGCCCAAACACTTCTTCACACTTGATTTCACGTTTTTGCACTTTAAACAAAGTTCTAAAAGTCTGGAAACAATCCTTTCAGGCTGTGAAAAAAGTTGAACCAAACCGCTGGCATTGCGCCACTTTTATTACCATTCAGTACATGCTTTCAGCAAAGTATTTACGATGTTGGGTTGCGAGTGTGTTTCTGGCTCTGTAACTAAAAGAAGTCTTGGACGACTTTGAGGTAATCCACAAGTTTTCCAGTTCTCGCGAAAAAGAGGCTGTGGAAATCCCTGAAAAAGTTTGAAATTTTGCGAGGACTTTGCTGTTAGCGCGTCTCTGCAGGGACGTTCTTTTTATGTCGTCGGTCTTTATATATGTACAGAGTTGTATCACCGTAATTCTCGATACTTACTTTGCATTTTGCGTGTTTCTTCAGCAAGATAAAAGCTGGCACTTTAAATGTTTAGAGTTGATTTAAATAATACTTGATCCGACGGGCATTTGCAAAAGTAAAATGATTTCAAGGTCAAATGTAAATTTTTCATTTTGTGTCTCATTTAATTTCGGATTTATTTATTGTTACCCAGAATGGTTTCATAATTATGCTTAATCCTTGGACCTTGGGTTCAGTTAAACAATTAAGAACTTACCAAATCCAAGGCATACAATTTTTCCACGTGTTTATATTGCCACATTGTCTTGAAAAGGACACAGGTATATTGTATATTGCCAGGCCTGAGGGACCAAATTCTTTTGAATCGTTTGAAGGCGGATGTCTGAACTCAGGTCTGGCCCTGAATTGTATTTTAAAGCGGATGGATCGATAGGCTTTTAGAAACGTCCGTCCTTTACGTTCATATGAGAATAATAAAGGCCGGAGTTTACCGCTATGTTATTAGTTATCTCAGCTAGATACAATGACAACTTTTCTACATTTCTTGAAATGTGAGGTTTAATTCTACTGTATGTTGGTAAAGCTTTTTAATTACAAAATATTTCCGTTACAAATCTGCGGAATTGCTTACAAAGGCGATAAACTCGCCCATATCTTGATACTCACGTTACCAATCTTAAAGACAATTACGGGCACCTGGGAAACGCATTCTTTCGTAGACAATGCAGCTGATTATAAACTCAAACTAGAACTTGTATTTAAAAGAAAAGGATTTTGATAGACTAGGCTCCGTTTAAAGTTTTCCTATATTGTTTGGACAATTTTTAAATACCAGAAATTTAATGCTAATATTATGGAGAAATGGTTCTTAGTCGCAGGGCAGCTGCTGTGATAGGGTCACACGTAAATGAGGTGACCTGATGTGTTGCCAAGTCAGAGACACAAAGCAGAGAAAATAGGTATTATGCTACCCGAGAATCTCTCATCTAAGATCTTAAAAAGAGATTATTCATTGAAAATTGTTTCGAACCATTCGAATTCTAGAGCCAAGGAGCAAACGTTTTTCCACTTTATTCGAGGAGTTTCTAAATTTAGGTGTGGAGAGTGCTCATAAATTTTAAACTGAAACACATGTCTGCACAGTTGTAAAGCGTGACATAGCATATTTTCGAATTTCTTCCCATTCTACAGTTACAAGTTATCCGAATTACAATTTTATGGATTGTTATTTGATTTTATTATATTATCAATTATGATCTTGTGATTTATAGTGGGTTTTCAAGTTTAGGAATGATGTAAAAGTTGTCAGCAAGCCCATTTGTGTCCTCATTTTCCGTTTCGTCCGAAGATTACTATCGACATGTGAAATCGCACAGTTAGAAAGCTTTGATCCCGAGATTAATTGGACGAACTGTTGATGGAGCTGGTATAATGAATACTTCCTTCCCAGAACTCGTATCCAGGCATCCAATCCACCTATTCAGTCACTTCTTTATCTATCTTTATCGACTCAATCCTCATTGAATCTTCTCGGGAATATGTGTCCATTAAAAGAGTATGTTGATTTTCGTTATTACATAGTCATAGAAATTCGAATCGTGAGGCTTCAAGTTGAAGCAATACTCATCAATCTCAATCACATCTAATAGGCTCTTAAGTCGATACTTTGTTTCTCCTCAAAGAACAGGCCAAACCGGTTTCATTGCGGGATTCAGTAGTTAAAACCCGGTCTTTTTGTGCAGATGAATTAAATTAAATTGAGTAGCTATTTTCCAGGACATATTTCAAATTGCGGAAAATAAGATTTGAAAAAAGTTGCGATTATTTAATTATTTTCTCTGTAAATGGGAACTGTAATTGTGTAATTGAGTTAAGCCAGTTCTTGGGATAAAATTCCGCTAGCTGAGAGCATATCTTGCAGGGGTAGGAAATTCTCAGTTTGCAAAAGGTCAGCATTTCCCTCTTTGCTGACTCGTTGTTTCCATAGGAGTCGTGTTTCTCATCGCTTCGTCAGCATCATCATTCCAGTTTCCTTCTGCTACCTGACGCGATGCTGAAACTTGAAAAAGTAACAAAAGCTATAATACTCAAACCCTCGGTAGAATTTGGTTTGAGTTAAACCGGAAAAACGTAATCCCTTGTCTTGCTGAGATTGCCCGCAAGATAAAATCCAATTTCCTACCTTTAATAACTTGTTTCATCGCATCTTTTTTAAAGTCTGTATTTCCCTCTCACGCAATATTCGACCATCTTTTTCAAATTGACATGCTCTGGCGAAATATAAAATATTTTTTGGTAAATTAAAAAGCGTACAGTCTCAAGTTAAAATCATTAATAATTGCACATATTGAAGTGCTTGAATAAAAACAATGAAAGTAAAAACGACCCAATTTGTATCATTTTAGATTGAATGTTCAAAATAGCAACTTCGATTGTGTGTGTGTGTGTGTGTACATTTAATCTACTCTTTTTCATTATTAAGCAAGTGTATTTAGGCTTAAATATTCTTTTTAGTAGTAAATTTCAATAAAATCCAAAAGGTTGTTTACTAAAGATAAGTATTAATTTTAAGCAAATATTTGCAGAGAACAGGCACTTAGTGTTAGTATATTCGTAAACGGAGGAAAGTTTACTTTTGATAAGACCACAATATACGTCTACTGGAATTTGTTATCATAATTTTGAAATAATTTCGGTGTGTTAAGTGCAACAATAATGTCTGGAAGTAGTACAAGAGAGCGAATAATAATTCTACTTCTCGTTTCTTAAATGTATACAGATAAAGTATATGTTTATGAAAATGAATGTCTCCATTCGCATTGTCTTTCTATCACACTTTATCTTCTCTTATCTGTTTGCCCCATGGAATTAATACTCTGCTTGTTTGGACTCAGTGATAAGATAAAATTCATGACACGACACTGTACGATTTCAGATTCTATCTAATATGAGACACATCGATTTCTCGTAACCTTTTTCCTCGTCGAGGAAAAACAACAATCAATTCATATTCAGAATAATTTCCACTACTGTTTGCAATTTCGTGATAAGATTTAAAAATAAAATTCTTTATTTATCAAAACGAAGAATGAACGATAAGGAATTAGAAATTAATGTCAAAATTACTTTTGCTGTGCAGTGTGTCCAGTGTCTAGTTAAATTGTAATATAGTATTGCCATTTATATTTTATTGGGGTCGAATGTCTCACAGGTCACAGTTATCAATTAAAGAACACTATCTTTTACTCTGGCTATTTAATGATGTAGTGGGCGTTTATGATGATTATGTACAAGCTTGAAGCACATGATTCATTGTGATATCTAAACATTATTATGTGGAGATCGCAAGAATGATTAATGCACGTTCAATAACACAGGCCGACAAAATTTGACAAAGGTCCGGAACCAGAGACCAGACCTAGTATACCCGAAGGTTTTTGCTGCGCTGAATCCGAATCCGACCTCA
>NC_046658.1:103817096-103853037 GCF_010883055.1 Belonocnema kinseyi
ATGGAATTTTTCTGAGGTCAGATTCGGATTCAGCGCAGCAAAAACCTTCGGGTATAGTAGGTCTGGTCTCTGGTTCTGAGAATTGTTGGCCTGTGTAATCAGTCTTATCAGAATTTACAAGAATCGACGGAAAAGTAATTGAATCAATTTTTAATGTCTTCTAGATGCAAGAGAACAATAAATCTCGAATCATAATATTCCTCATCGTGCACAAAATTGCGTAGTCCTTTTGCATAACCGGTTCAATTTACTTCTCTATGATTCAGTCGAATCTTGCTGACCGTGTGAAAATAGAAAGTAATGTAGGTAAATATCAACAATTTATCAGTCAGATAATGTTTAATTATTTTTTACTTTGATATTGTGAATGAATGAACTGGTTTTAGATTTCGATTACATATGACTTAACCCGTAAAGGCAATCGTTTGCCAATACTATTGAATGTGTAATTTGGTGAAGAGCGCTTCAATTACCCGTTGCAGAAATATCAAGGAAAAATAAATAAAGTGGAGTCGAAAATAAGGGAAAGAGGGAAAGAGGAAACTGAAGTTTAGAAAGCAAATACAAATTTGTAGTCTGTAATGGTTTTCTCCCTACGCGTTTTTCATTCCTTTTTTTTTCTTTACAGCCACCCCTGAATAATTCCTCCTTTTTGTACGGGTAACAGCAACTCTGCGAAATAATGAATGCTTCACTGCCTTGGGTTCGTGGCTGAGGGGTAAAATTCGCGAGATTGACACGAAAGGAGACACAGAGGAACGCACGACAGAACGAGGGGAAAAGGCCAATGACTCTGTCTTGCTGGGTGTTGAGGGTGACACCTTGCTATCCAAGCCGGGTTATCGAGTGATTGCTTTCCGAATCCAAATGTCACTTTCCCTTGAGCGAATTACTTCGCTGTCATCTTCAATTCAAACGGGACTTTGACCTCTGTCCTAATTGAGATTAAAGTCTCTAGCTTGAAATTGTTTTCTTTTCTTTTGTGCATTGTGGATTGTAACTTGAAGTTTTATTTACAAATAAATGTTCACTCCAGTACGAAATATGAAGGTCGTCTCATGAAAAACATTTTGTGCAATATTGGCGGAAGTAGAATCACGTTTTGTAGGGAGAAGTATAAGTGTCGAGGAGAGCATGTGAACGCAATGTGGGTTGATATCTACTCATACTGTAATTAGCTTAATTTTCTGTCTACCATGTAATGTTTCCTGTCATGAATTGACCATACCTTTTGCCATCTAATGCTATCTGTCAAATATGTACTTGTACAACTTGCCTACATGTTAATCAATTATTTGCTGCTATATTAAACTGAGTTTCAGAGTAGATTTCTCGAGTTCATTGGTAATAACCTGCTAGGTGATGCAGTTTATGTCACAATAAATCACACAGATCATGCATGCAAATAATAGGTATCTTTCGTATATCGCATTGCAAACAGGTCTTGGTAGACATGATGAATCGAGAGGTTTGAGAAAACCTGTTTGTTGCATGAAAAAAAAAAAACTTAAGTGAGGCGAGAATGGTTATTTCCTTCAGTTATGAGACTGTTGAATAAATCAGGAGAGGCAAGCGTAGATTTAGAATTATGGCTTGGTTTATGTGGTAATACGAAGGCAGTATTGATTGAAGTAGGTGTCTTATGCTCCACAGAGAAATATGCAATCATCTTCGATGGCGTGGAATAACTTTATTCCTTTACCACTTCCGGGGAGTCGGACCCATGGCACACCACACGGGGCATTAGCTCCTCATGGCCATCATCATCCTGGTGCAGTGTCTGCGCATCCAGTAACGGTTGCTCAACAACAACAGCGAGAACGAGAGGAGCGAGAAGCTAGAGAACGTGAAAGAGATGCAGCTGTGAGAGAGCGCGAACACCGGGAACGGGAACACTTGGCAGTTGCGGAACGATTACACAGGCAAGCAGAAGTCAGAGATCATGCTGCTGCCCATCAGCGAGCTACGTACTACGCAACTGCTGGACAACCTACCGCTCAACAGGTAGTTTTTTTTATCTTTAAATATAATTAAAGCACCTAGAGTCTAGAGTTAGACACTCGGTTGTTTAAAAAATGTCTCATTTTTAACGTGATTTAAATTTTATAGGTATCCCGACCGTCAAGTGTACCTGTAAAAGTAGAATACCCTCCCCCTGCACACTCGAGAACGTCGAAATCGTCGATCTCGGTGGCGAGTCTCCACGAAAAGCCTCAAGTTGTGGGTCCACCTCACAGTGTGTTACCGAAGGCGGAGCCGAACGTTAGTCTTTTTGGTTATTCGGCATACCAACCACAGGCATACATGCACGAGATCAAAGTCAAGAGTGAGCATCAGTCCCACAAAGCTATGCCTGGCAAGAGTGCTAGTCTTTCGGGTAGTCACGAGAGGGATCATCATGCCAGGGAGGTTCTGTCGAATCCACCACCGTTGTTGTCGGACCACAAAAGTTCCGTTATTGTTAAAAATGAGGGACGAGAACTGCCGAAGGCACCCACACCCCAGCAGCACTCGCCCAGTCCGAAGATGATGTCCTACCTGAACGTTCAACCAGTGACTCCACAACACAAGCCCTCTGGCTATGAATACAGAAGTCCGACCCAGAGTCCGCACCACCATCACCACCATATGGAGAGCATGCAGGCGAAAAACATGCCCCAGAGTCATCACCGACCAGGCACGACTGCACAGTTACCCTCGCCACATGGTCACACGACCCATCCACACAATCGACAGTCACCTCATGCTCAACATCAGCATCAACCTCCTCATAATCCGCTTCCGGAGCCGAGGTATCTCAGTAGGCCAGGTCCAGAACCCGGGATGCAGTACGGAGCCAAGCCTGCGTACTCTTATCCCCATCAACCTACAGCATCGTCGACCACTCACTATGCTGCGCCAGCAGGTTCCAAACCCAAAGTCAGCAGTCCAGCACCGTCGCATATTTACGGGAAACCGAATTCCGGCATCATGACTGGCACACCGGTGTGCAGAGCATCAGATCCTGGTGGCCCGGTGGCGGGGCCTTTGCCGCTGACATCGAAAGCCGGAAGCTCGCCTTACCAACAAGTACCTCATCACCACGGGGCACCACCTCCACCTCTCCCGCCACCGGCACACAGTAGTAGGTCCGTGTACGACTCGAGAGGTTTCTCCGGCTCAGTGTCGGCCTCGAAGTTACCACCACCGCCTCTTCACACCTCGCCACCAACCTCGGCCTCGGCGCCCTTGTCCAGGTCGGTTGTTCATCCCGCTCATCACACGAGTGCGCATCAAACGCCTGGACAGCAACAGTCCATTCCGCCTCAGCAGCCAATGTCTTCTGCGGCCTTCCAAACTCAACCACTCGACCTGGGAGTTGAGCGAACGAGCTCGCCGAAGAGAAAAGCACCGACGCCTTCGGATGATGGGAGCGGGCAGCCGGTATCGCTTGAAATTTGCAAGAAACGTCGAGTCGAAGAACCACAGCCCTTGTCGTTGCAGTGTGTGGGTCCACCTGTTCTGTCGAGGGTCAGCGAACCTAGTCCTCTCATTGCCTCTGCGGCAACGTCCATTACCACTGTCGTTAATACGGCGCTTCTCGTACAACCCAATAATCAGTCACAGGTGTGTGAATTTATCTCTCTGGTGTAATTTTAATTTGTACCTTAGCAACTTCATGGTGTACACCCTACACGGAAAATCTGCGATTGTCAGGGAATTTTTTCGAGTGCTCATTTTTTAAAATTCCACCAAAAAATTGCATGCCTATAATTCTTACTTAATAAAAGTACCTTTTTATCATTCTATTGGCCTATTTTGTCGAAGATTCGTAATTTTCTTTGGTTTGAAATTAATTTTTTCAGCTAAAAATTCAACTATTCTATTTTCAGTTAAACATGTATCGTCTGTAGTTGAATATCTATGTACTTTGATGAAAAATTCGTTCCTATTTTTTGTTGGAAAATAGCCTTTTTTGGTAGAAAATTAATCTTATCGGTTGAAAATTTAAGTAATACAGTTAAATATTTATCATTTTCATTGATAATTTATATTTATGGTTGAAAATAAAACTACTTAGTTGAAAGTGAAACTTTTTTTTTTAATTAATGTTTAGTTGAAAATTCATCACTTTGATTGTAGATTCGTTATTTTGTGTGGCAAATTAATTTTTTATTTTTAATATAAATATATTTATTCCATTTTTGGTTGAAAACTGATTGAAAATTAATTTTTTAAATTAAAACTTTAATAAAATGTTCATTTGACATTTTTTAAAAGTTAGAAATGCATGTTTTTTTGTTGTTGAAAATTCATTTTTGTTTTGATAGAAATACAACTATCCCAGTCAAAGATGAATCATTTTTGTTAAAAAAAATCCTAATTTTGGTTGCAAACTTGCTGTTTGAAACTTGTTTGTTTGAAAATTGATCGTTTTTAGGTCAAAATTCAACTGTTGAGTTGAAAAATTAATTCTTAGGAGAGAATTCGAGTAGTGCGTTGAAAATTGATAATTTAATTAATTTAAACTAAATTTCAAGTATAAAAAAATAAAGTAAAAATTTGTTTAAATTATTGTTCAAATTCATGAACTTTAGCGAGCGACAAATTCATGAAATGATGAATTATGATTTCATATTATTTATTTAATCGGTGGTGCTAATATATATGTAAGAATATCTAATAATATAATTTGTCAAACCTTTCTTAATTAAATATTTTAATTGAATCCGTAGAAACTGAAGAAAAAATATTATTTATAGTAAATTCGGGAAAATTCATAGATATTTCGAGTTGAGTCTTTTTTTTGAAAACGCGAAATTTTTGTATGGCTCTGTACTGTCAAAAATGGTATCTGTAAAAATGTTGAGATACCTAAAAAAAAACGTGAAATTTCCATGTGATTGAAGTTCTGAATGTTCAAATGAACGAATTTTTTTACTGATGACTTTTCAAACCAGACAAAGTGCTAAAATGTTTGTTAATTTATAATGGAAATAATTTGTTATTAAAAAAGAATTATAATGTATAATTTAAAGTGCAGCTGGAACAATATTTATCAGTAAAATAGAAGTATCGAAATATATTTCGTTCATTTGAACGTTCAGAACTTCATGCAATTTCCCGAGAATTTGAGTAGATATCCTGAACGTTATATGGCAATTATTAATCAAGATCATTAATTTTGTATGTTTAGGGACTCGAGCGAACGGTAACATCCGTAAGTCCGGCACCTAGAACTGCCAGTGGGGACGGATCAGTGAGACCTGCCAGCACCGGAAGTGTGAGCTCGCAAAATCCCACACCTAGTTCAGCCCCGAGTCCTGCCCCTATACCCAGCCCTGCACCATCAGCAGCACCGAGTCCCGCGCCACCAAGTGCACCCGGAACGCCCGCCAAGGCAAACTCCACCGTTGACAGTGAAAAGTCGAATAGTCCAGCACCACGACCTCCTAGTAATACAAAGTATCCTGTGCACAAGTTGAAGAAGGCGTGGCTCCAGAGGCACTCTGGTGAAGACGGAACCGAAGATACGACCGGTGTCGTCGGCAGTGGGTCCTGTGTAACGCTGCCACTTAATATTGCTCAAGCACCCTCACAGCCACTGAATAATAAAGAACGAGAAACCACGTCCACTAGTGTGCCCAGTGCCGTTAACTCTATTCATAATATTGGAAGTATGGCGGTGAACAGTATAAATAAAACTAAAGTCACGGGGAAAAGCGGACGAAAGCCTGCGACAAAGGAAGCCGTAAACGGACACGTGACGGACGCCAAAAGCTTGCAAGAAGACTCATCCAGCAGCGATCCTGAGAGGAAGTCGCCGCCTAAGAGAAAACCGCCCAAGGTATCTATCTGCACAAATTAGAGACATCAGTTGGGGCTTTAGGTGAAAAGATGAAAAGAAAACTTACACTTCATCAATTAAAAGTCTTTCTTAATTATCGATTTTGAAAATTAAGAGAAAGGACGCTGTGATTTAGTTATTTGATATTAAATAATTTCGATTTTAATCATCCAGAGCCTCAATTTTCGAATTTCAATCTACACTTTTGTCAAAAAGCTTCTGCACGTGCGTTCAGAAGTTGAAATAGATTTTGTATGAATGCATGGTATTTTCCGTTCTTGAAATAAGAATTGCACGTGTTTTCATTATTTTACAACTTGGAAGGGAGGCTTTTGTTCAGAATATTTTCAGTCATATTAAAAAAAAAAAATAAACAATCTTATCCTCGACCTATTTTACAAAGTCTCGAAAATACAGGGTGTCTAACCTGGCTGGCAACCCGGAAAATGTCAGGGACTTTTGCTTTTAAGTCTAGGAATTTTTTCGAGAGCGTGTTTAATTTTTGGTTTAAATTGCAATATAAAATTGAATTACAATGATTCTTGATTTGTAAAAGTAGCTTTATATTACTGTATTCAACAATATTATGGAAAATTCGTTTTATCTTTGGTTCAGAAATTAATTGTTCTTACTGGACATTCAATCATTCTATTTTTAGTTGAAAAATCGTCTTTTTTGGTTGAATTAAACTGTTTTGGTTGAAAATGAAAATCTTTTTTTGGTTAATTAGTTGAAAGTTAAACTTTTTTGCTAAAAATTAACTTTTTGGTTGAAGATCCATAATTTTATTAAAAAATTCATCTTTTTCATGAAAAATGAGCTGTTTGTTTGAAAATTCATGCATTTTGTGAATAAAATGTTTTTTTTTTTGTAGAGAATCTTTTTGTTTGAGAATTGATCTTTTTGGTTAAAAATAAAACTACTTGTTTGAAAGACTCTTTTTTTGGAATTCATGTTTTTTGATAAAAATGTATCATTTTAAATGAAAATTCATTACTTTCGTTGAAATTTTTGTTGTTTTGTAAAATAAATTATTAAGTATTATTTAATTATTTAATGAATCGATTATCCTAATAATATATTTAGGAATATCTTGTAATGTAAGTTATCAAAGATTTCTAAATTTGAGTAGACACCTTGGAAATAGCAGATCTAAAACAGAGTATTCATTATTTATTAACTGTAAATATAAGAATTTTATGTTTGGTATAACTATAATAATAAAAAAAGAAGCGCCTTTGTTTCAAGTTGTATGACTATGATTTCTCAACGGCTGTGGAATTTTTGGTAATTTTCTTCTACGCATGATTATTTGTGTATTTTAACGTTTTGGTCTAATATTTTTCGTGTTACTTGTAAGAAATAGCAACTGTGCTACATTTCCCACATGCACCAAATATGGTGTGAAAAACTAAAATATTGATGAAAGGTAAAAATAATATGATACAAGGGTTGCTACAGAACCTGAATGCCTGAAAAAGTCCTTGGAATTTCAATTATATTCTCTATTTTTTGAGCTTTTGCTAAATTACTTAATTTTGTATAATATTAAAAAAACATGTTAACTACTTCCAAAATCATTACAATTTCTCAAAAAGATTTCAATTTGTCGTTTTTTTTTTATAACAATGCTTAGAAATTTTTTAGTTCCATTTTTATATACAATTTTTGAAAGTCATGGAAATTTGTTAAAAGTCGAATGAGTTATTCGAAAAAAGTTATTTTAAAAATTTTTTAATTAAATTGTTAGAACAATTCAAAGTCACGATTTTTTTATAACAGTTTTGGAATAATGCAGTTAATATATATTAATCCCTTCA
Source organism: Belonocnema kinseyi (assembly GCF_010883055.1). Taxonomy (NCBI): domain Eukaryota; kingdom Metazoa; phylum Arthropoda; class Insecta; order Hymenoptera; family Cynipidae; genus Belonocnema; species Belonocnema kinseyi. The sequence continues at coordinate 103,824,744 of NC_046658.1, forward strand.
TAAGATATTAAATAAGATATTGCTTGTAATTTTTTTCTTTAAAAAAAACGTATTATTTTTTAATAATTACTCTTTGGGCTACAAGTAAGGCTTGGTGTTTGAATTTCCCTCCAATATTGAAATGAATCATCGCAACGTCGCGCGCATCCCACCGCATTCGTGCAAATGAGAAATCGTCTAATGGCGGATTTGGCGTTGGCTAGTCGTTAACGTTTTATTCCCGTGTATTCTTTTGATTTTTGCTTGGAAATATTTCGATTGAGTTAGTGTGTCGTGATTTTTTCGGAAGAGTGTCACACAAAGATGATGTTTTCATATGAAATGGTAATTTTCAATCTTATATGCATGCTGGAAGTGTTCCTATTTGAAAAGTAACCTCAAATTGAGCAAGTCGGTATTTTCCTCATTTTTTCTTCGACTGCTGATGTTTATAAACAAACTGCACCAATTGAAGGTTTAGTTTTGTTAGTTTTTCGGAGAGAAAATGATTCTCACTATGAATCTCCACAAAGAATTTCATTTTGGAGCACTTCGTGGTACGCGTCCTTTGTCCTTCAACCGACATTAAAGAAACGCAATTTCTAAGATGTTCCTTTTTAAGAGTTTGAGAAACATAATTCTTTACGAGATTCAAAGTGGATTGAATATTACGAAATACGTTAATCGTAAATATTTTACACGTGTTGCCAAGTAGTTGTCGAGCGTCGGTTTTATCTATCATTACGTCTTTACGGTCTTTTTTGTTAAGGAATTACCCAATATCGATTACGGTACGAGCAGATGTTTTCAGAACTTACACTGTTACACGAGGTTACTAGAGCGTCTTCATTCATTTTAGCACATATATTCTTACGCAACATAATTCCCCATCCTGATTCGGTTCACCATAAATAGAATCAATTCTTAAAGAAATAACAAATTTTTAATAATTTTTTCTCTAATAATTTGAACAATTTTTCTGTAGTGATAAAAGTATTTTTTTGAAACTCTTAACCAGCAAAATATTATGTAGTAGACAACCATAAAGTAAATACTGCTTATTAATTTCCATGCTTTCTGCTTTAAATGTTTGGTAAAGTTAATTAAATTTTAATTTTAAATGCTTGATTAACAAAAGTAGAGTTTTTAGAAACTGGTAGTTAGGTATTAGTTTTAACTGAACATTCAGTAGTTTGTTTACATTTTTTGTTTCTTCGTTGAAAAGTCTTTCTTCTTTAAAATTCATTTCTATGGTTGAATATTAATTTTATTAACTGAAAATTTAATTTTTATTTGGTAATTTATATTTTTTAATTGAAAATTCATCTTTCTGGTTTAAAATTCAACTGTTCAACTTGGAAGATTAATTTGTTTGGTTGAAAATTATGATTTTTAAACTGAAAGTTTAACTATGCCATTGTTTGCTTTGAACTTGATCATTTTTAGTTCAAAATTCAAATAATTGGTTGAAAGATTGTCTTTTTTAGTTGATAATTGAAATATATCTTTAAAAATTAATTTAATTCTAGCAAAATTAATTTTTCAAATACAATATTTTAACGTGAAAAGTTAGGAATATGAAGCGGTTTAGATTGAAAACCATATTAAATTGACCTAAATATGCACCGAATTATAAGTATATGAAGATAACATGACAATGTGTTTAAACTATTATTCAAATTCATGGACTTTCGAGATAAATTGCATAAATCATTAATTAGGTTTTTAATATTATTTAATTGATAGACGGTACTAATATATTTAAAGAATATCTTTTGGTATAATTTGTCAAAGCTTTCTAAATTAAACATATCAATTGAATCCCAAGAAATTGGCGAGCAATTATAAAGTTCGTAGATATAAGTAGTAGTAATGAGAAAAGTTAATGATTCTGGTTATACTGACTTTGCATGTAACTTCTTTGAAGATTATTAGACGTGTGTTAGATGTAGAAATCTAGTTGAGATCTGAACAGTACAGCAAAAATACTGCATCGTTAAATCGGTAGTGGCCGTAGCTGAGTAGGCTGAGCAAAAAGTAGCTGCGACAAGAGCATGAACTTCCTGACTACTTATTAATCTGTGCCCTGTGGTAGGTAAAACGAAAGAAGGGAGCCGCTCGGAGACAGCAAACAGTTGCAGAGGATCATCGGAGGAGAAAAGACGAGAAGCTGGCGGCAGCAGGTGCTGCTGCGGGAAGTGAATCCAGTAACGAGAGTGAGGCTGGCTCGGTTAGCGACACCAGCGAACAATTAGGCTCTGCCCAACCTGCCGCAAGAGGGCGACATGCCACCGCCAATTCCAACAATTCCTCGGGAAACGGTTAGTTGACGTAGCTTGCTTGTTGTAAATGGACTTCCCGTCAGGTGAACTAACCATTCACTTGCAGGGTAAGTGCTTCGCGTTTCATGATCGTATGTTTTTACCTCACTCATTTTCTGAACACGCAAAATGATGACCACCCGAGTTCTTGATTAACCATGAATGTTATACACGAGCTTTTTAACACTGAAAGTTTATCCAAGCTTTTTGCACGAAGCACTGGCTACTTTGCAGTATTTTCAAATTTTGGTCCTTTTTTTTCGCCCCTCCAGGTGCCAACAAGGAACCGAGGAAACGAGGCAGGCGACCAAAGACCTCGAAGGGCAGCGACGTAGGCGAAGAACAGCAACCTCGGTCAAAAAAGGAACGCAGGGACGATAGCACGGGCGCTGGCGGTAGTGGACCAGGTGGTGGTGGCGGAAGCGGCAAGGGTGATCCCTTTCGGAAGCCTTCAATCTCACAGCTAAAGAAAACGGGGGAAAGTTGGTTGCAAGACGCGAATTGTTGCGATGTTGCCCCAAAATTAGCCAAGTGTCGCGAGTGCAGAATGACACCGCACCAAAAATCCAAGAATCTGTACCAGAATATCTTCTGTAGGTTCTACGCGTTTCGCAAGTTACGCTACACGAAAAATGGGCAACTAGCTATTGCGGGATTCAGCGATCCTCACAAAGATGCTTCAGATGTAAGTTTCGTTATTGCATATCATTATCCTGCACTTGAGAGTTTTTGAAATAACTTTTACAGGGTGGTCGCAATTCTTAACTTTTCAATGATGGAATTTAAAAGAACAGTTTCAAAAGATTTGAGAGTTACAAATTGAAAGGGTTTAAATTTGCAAATTTCGGAAAAAATATTTGCAGTTGGTCAACTGCAAATATAAGTTAATCATTGATTTTTAAAACTGAACAATTTAAAGAATTTAACGTCCGATTGACATTTTATAAGCTATTTTCAATTTAACAGCAATTTAAAGTCAATAAGGTTCATAAATATAGGCATTTATTCAGTTTCAAATCTCATTCAGATATTATTTCAGTCTCAAATATTCCATTTTTAAGTAATTCAATTTGGAATTTTACAATGGAAAAAAAATAAATTAATTTGAAACTGCTTAAAAATAAAAATAATTTAACCTTAAAATTATTTATGAATTCTTTTTTTTTTATTTCCAAATTCTTAGTTTTAAAAGAAAGGGAAGAAATATTAGTATTTAATTTTTTCAGAATTAATTTTTTTGTCACTTGGCAAAAGGACATTTTATATTTCTATTAGAAGACAGCCAAATTTTGTCTTTTTTACATTTCCTTATATGAGTTGAAAGGGAGGATTAGTTTTAATTTAGAGCATTAAAAATTACAGCACGGATTTATATTTTTTAACTAAAATTCTTTGATCATTTTAATTTTTAAAAGTTTATTTTCAATTTTGTAGCTTAATGGCATTTTATTTAAAATTGTTAAATTCGAAAGGGTTGTTGCACACATTTTATGCATGTAAGTTCTTGAGCGTTTGAGTACAAAAAAATTGGAATTTAAGATTATTTCAGGTTAAATTTTGATTATTTTAAATGAAAAAATGTGTTATCTCTAATGACAGCGTATGGTTTTTGAGAAGCGCGAAATGACCGGAAATTCTTTTCCTTGATTAAAAAACGGCCACCCTGCTATAGCAAGATATATTTTTAAATAAATGATATGTCGCACATAAACAATATGCTCAAACATGATGAAATAGAAGTTTTTGATTACCAATGATAGTAAATATCACGAGCTTTTTAACACTGAATTATAGCAAATGTCATTCGCTATCCGAATGTCAATTTCTCATTGAGCTAAGAATTGAAGACTTGAATGAGATAGCACAGTAAACTTATTTTACAGGAAGACCTGTGGCTCTGGTCATCCGAAAAAAACGTTGAAAGTAAGGAAGAAAAGTCTGGCAAGAACGAGAAGGACAAGGAGAAAGGAGAGAGAGAAGACCTAGATTTGGAAATGGCGCATCGCCTTCTGTGTCAAGTGGGAGATCAGTTTTGTGATTTGCTTCATCAGGAAAAGGATGCACTCAAGGAACACATGGTTGAAGGTATATTCCCTTTATTTGTTTAAGGTGTGGCCAACTGTAATTGATATGGCATTGCTTAACAACTTGAATTATTTGATCAGCTGTTCATTATTTCTCATTACATTTTCACACGTTTGTCTCTTCATCATCATCATTGTTAATTGTTTAATTGTATAATTTTGACGTTCGGGACTAGAACTTTGAAGAAAAAAACATTTTTTCAATTATTTCTTTAATCATACAAATTTAATTCTGTGTTCACTCATTAAAATGCTAAAGTTTAAATTGCATGTACACGCCTTATTTTTACTTTTGGTTCGCATGATTTAACGCTTTTGTGTTCCTATTATGAATTGCTCTTGACAGCGAGTTCGGGGGTTGTAGACGGAACTGTTGCCTGGAAACGAGTCGTGCAAGGAGTTCGTGAGATGTGCGACGTCTGCGAGACTACCCTGTTCAACTATCACTGGGCTTGCGGGAAGTGTGGATTTGTCGTCTGCATCGACTGTTACAAGGTAAGATTCAACTATTTCGTTGAAAATTCTTTCTTGTTCCTTTTAAATAAAGTTTTTAAACAGAATTCAACTATTCTAATTTTTGGTTAAAAGTTGATCAATTTTATTTTAAAATTCAAGTGTCTGCTTGAAAAATTTTGTATTTTATTGAAATCTCATTAGTTTCTTTGCAATTTTTTCGTTCTCTCGAGTAAAAACTATTTCTTAGTTGAAAATTCCCCTCTTTTTTGAAATAAAAGTAATATTATCCGGGTTGAAAGTTAAATGTATCTTTTTGGTTGAAAAATAACGTAATTGTTGAGATTTTTTTTAGAGTTAAAAATTTACCTTTTTAACTGAAAATGTAACTATTTCAGTTGAATATTCCTTTATTTTAGTTAAAGGTTCATCTCTTTCGTCGTACATGCACTTTTTAAACTACGAATTAAATATTAAAATATTTCGTTGAAAATTAATGCATTTGGTTGGATAATTGTCTTTTTTGGTAGAAAATTTATCTTCTTTTCAAACAAGATCAATTTTCTACCAAAATATACGATGTTTCATCAAAATCCATGAAATTTTAACGAAAATACTTTAATATTATGTTTTAAAAAACACACATTTTCAAACAGATGTTAGAATTCGACCTAAAAATAAAAAAATTAGGTTTCAACCAAACTGATGTATTTTCAACTAAAACTATTAATCTTTCACGAGAATAGTTGAATTTATCCATCTTTTTTTTTTTGGAAATTCAACTATTTTCTTTTAAATTCGCTTTTTTTACCTAAAAATTTTACTATTACATTTTTTTTTTAAATTGGTCTTTTCTTCTTCGAAAATTTATCTGTTTGTTTGAAAATAAAACTATTTGGTTGAAAGTTGATCTTTTTTTAGTTGAAAATTGAACTATTTGGTTCAGAATTCATGTATTTTATGGAAAAATCGTCTTTTTGGTATAAAATTAATCTTTTTGGTTGAAAAATGAACTATTTATTTGGAAACTCGTTTATCCTGTTGGAAATGCAATATTTTTACTTGAAAATTTATATAGTTTATTAAAAATTGATCTTTTTAATGGACGAGTCTACTATTTGGTTGAGAATTCATGTATTTTGTTGAAAAATCGTCTTCTACGTTAGAAAATTAATCTTTTTATTTATAATTTAAAGTCTTTGAAAATCATGGACTGTAGGGACAAGTTCAAGAGATGATTAATTATGTTTTCAGAATTATTTAGTTTTTCGAATAATCTATGGTGTTAATGCACTTTAAATATCTTGTAATATAGATTTTAAATGTTTTTTCAATTATATTAATTGAATCCCATGAAACTTGGAAGAACATTATTTATAATAAACTCTAGAAAGTCTACATATTACGATTCGATTGTTTAAAAAAATTATTTGAATGGCTACCTGCTATGAAAAATTATATCTGGAAGAAACTTGAGATACCTGAAAACATCTGGAATTGTCGGGGAACAATTTTCCAGGATTTGAGTAGACACCCTGCTTACTGATTTAGATGTTTACACATGATGAAACACAAGTTTTTGATTACCAGTGATAGTAAATATCACGAGCTTTTTAACACTGAATCTTCCCTTCCCTTAAAATGATTAATTATGAATGCAAAATGAGACAACAGCTAATCAGATGAATTATTTTAGGGTCGCAAGAACGGAACCATTAAGATCTGGGGCGAAAGTGGGAAAGACCGAGATGATTTTTCATGGTTACTCTGCACGAATCGACAAGTCCACGAGCCTGCGAGACTAATGCTCACGCAGATAATTGCTGGCGATAGTCTCCTGCAAGTGGGTCAGCGTCTCCACGAGTGTCGCAATGAATGGGGAATTCCTCAGTACTGCAACTGCTCTCTCGTCACTCCATCCAGTCCCAACGATGTACTTAGAAACTTGATCAAAGGTGATTCTCTAGCTGTCATGAACGGCAACATCAAGCAAGAACCCAAAGAAGCAAAGAAGGTAGAGTCAAATGGATCTTCGGAGAGCAAAACTAATGGAGAGGACAAGAATTCGCCGTTAAATTGGCTTGCTGATGTTGCACTCTCAAATGAGGGTAAAAACGACAGTGGTTCCAGCTCAGATTCGGAGGCAGATGGCGAAGGCAACTATTCAACCTTGCGAGAATTGCTTATCAGGCCGTCTAACAAATCCAACGGAAGTAGTGGTTCGAGGTCGAATTCTCCTACGAACAACACGAGCAATTCGAACAACACTCCAGATAAGAATGCAACAACGAACAACGTCTCAAAGGGCAGCAAAAAATCGAAGATGGACACCCTGGATGAGGTGATTTCCAGCGTGATCGAGCACAGCGTGAAGAAAGGGAAAGAGAGCGGTCTCGACACCGATGAGAAGCCGCGCGAGTTGAAGCACTTTGTGCGCCGATACAAGTGGACCCAGCGGGGACGGGAGCCCTTACCTATTAGAATAATGACCTTGACCGAGAGCAAGAGCCTTTATCCCGACGTGTCGCACTCGTGGCTGTGTGATGGCAAACTGTTGCGATTAAACGATCCGAATAACCCCAACAACTACAGGATATTCCAAGATCAGTGGAAGCGAGGACAACCCGTGATTGTTTCCGACGTTTCCAAGTCCCTCGACAAGGACCTCTGGCATCCTGACTCGTTTGGCCGGGACTTTGGCGACGAGAAGAACGATCTCGTGAACTGTATGACTGGAAATTTGGTGCCGAATCAACCAATGCGCAAGTTTTGGGAAGGATTTGAAAATTTCTCGAAGAGATTGAAGGATGAGAGGGGACAACCGATGCTCTTGAAGCTCAAGGACTGGCCTCCCGGCGAGGACTTTGCGGAACTGTTGCCGTCTAGGTACGCCGATTTGATGAAGGCTTTGCCCCTCTCCGAGTACACTCACCGCACGGGAAGATTGAATCTTGCGAGTCGACTTCCTGACTGCTTTGTGAGGCCTGACCTTGGACCGAAGATGTACAATGCTTACGGTTCTGCCCTACATCCGAACAAGGGAACAACGAACCTTCACTTGGATATTTCAGACGCTGTCAATGTGATGGTGTATGTGGGAATTCCCAAGGATGGTGACAACGATGAGCATATTAAAGGTATATATCATTTCTACTTTGTATTGTTGTTTTTTAATTATTATTACTCAGGTTTGCTACACGACTTGGTAGAGCTGGAAATTCAATAATTATAGGTTTTTCAGTGCCCCCTCCCCCCTTTTTTAAAAATAATTTTCTCTTGCTCCGATTTTGGGTAAATTTCACTGTTTTTAGAGTTTCACTATTTAATTCAGAACTTATATTTTTTTTTAAGTAGAAAATTCGTCTCTGGATTGAAAATTCATATATTGTGGTAGAAAAGCCATCTTTCTTGGTTGAAAATGCACTATTTGTAAAAAATTCAACTGTCTTCTGAAAAATTGATCTTTTTTTTATTGGTAGTTTCAAATATTTGGTTAAAAATGACCTTTTTGTTGTAGAATTAAACTATCATACAAAAAAAAATAATCTCTTTATCTTAAAACTTTAAAAAATATTTTTAGTTTTCTTTTTTGTTCGGAAAGTCAACTGTTCTGTTAAAGCTTTGTATTGTTTGGATATAAAAATCTTCCTTTTTTGTTGAAAATTTAACTGTTTAAAAGAATTGACTTACGATGAATTTGTTTGAAAGTTAAATGTACTTTTTCATTTTTTTTCTTGACAAGATTCTTCATGTTTGGTTAATGCTATCGTTTCACCATAATTATTTTTGGTTTAAATGTTAGCTATTATATTTTTCGTTACAAATTCATCTTTTTGGTAGAAGTCATTTTTCTTTGGTTGAAAAATAATTTTTTTTTTTTGAAGATTCTAATTTTCATTTTAAAAATTCGAATGTCTACTAAAAATTTCTTCTTTGGTTGAAAATTAAATTTTTTGTTAAAATTAAAAAAATATTCTATTGGGAAATCTGTTTGTTTTTCTTGAAAGTTGAACTATTTGGTTAAAAATGAATTTTCGTTGTTCAAAATTCAACAATTTTGTTTCAAAGTTAATGATTTTCTGAAACCTTCGGCTTTATAGCTTGAAAACTTAACAGTTTTCTTTCAATTCGTCTCTTTTGGTCAAAAATATTTTTTGGTTAAAAATTCAACTATTTTTGTGAAAATGCTGTGTATTTTTACTCTAAATATAAGAAATTTCAAGAATTTATTCTCGTATTATTCGCCATATTTTCAAGAAAAATCATCCTTTTCCCCCTATTTTAGGATATTTTTCTGATGTAGAGTCTGTAATTATTAAAAAGTTCTTTACATTTCCATTGATTTATAAGTGCACAAAAAATTGTTTTTTAATTAGTCTGCGATCAGCAGAATATGTTGAAATTGTATATAATTGACTGAATTCAAATAAAAGTAGACCTACAAATCCTGGAAAAGTTATGAATTTTTGAGACCGTATTTCTGTAGCAACCCTGTTAATTATTTAAAAATTGTGTTACATTATTATTTGACTCTAACGGTTGCAATCTTGCGATTACAGAGGCACTTAGAGCGGTAGACGAAGCAGGCTGTGATATTCTAACTCGTCGTCGGGTTCGTGAGCGGGGAGAAGCACCCGGTGCATTGTGGCATATTTATGCTGCGCGTGATGCGGATAAAATCAGAGATCTCTTGAACGCAGTTGCATTGGAGCGGGGAGCGCGCCTGGAACCTTACCATGATCCTATTCACGATCAGAGTTTCTATCTCGATGGACCACTTAGAGAACGATTGTACCGTGACTACGGTGTTGAGGGGTAAGAATCTAAAAATCATAGCTTTCATCGTTCTTTTTCAATCTAGACAATAAAAAAAGTATTCCAGGGTGTCTATCGAACCTGGAAAACCTGTAATTGGCAGGGAATTTTTATATATCTGAGAAATTGCAATATTAAATTGAATAACAATGATTCTTCAGTTATAAAAGTAGCTTCATATTAATTTATTGAACTATTTTATTGAAAAATAGTTTTAAAAAAATGGAATCGTTTTTTTTAAACTGAAAATTTAACTATTTTTTCTTTAATTGATCGGTTTTAGTTAAAAATTCAAATATCTGGTTGAAAATTCACAGATTTGGTTAAAAATTCGTTTCTTTTGATTTAATTCCAGTGTTTTTTTTATTAAAAATTATGAAACATCAACTAATTCTTCTGTTAAAAATTAATTTTCTGTTAGATTCATCATTTTAATTGAAAATTCATCTCCTTGGTTAAAAAATGAGCTATTTTGTTGTAGACTCGTTTTTTCTTTAGTTGAAAATTAATTTTTTCACCGGAAATTGAATTATTTCAGTTGCCACTTTAACTATTTTTTTGAAGACTTGTTTTTTGTTTTCTCTATTGCAGAAGATTAATTTATTTTACTGGAAGTGTAACTTCTAAATATTTTGTTTCAAAATTATATTTTTTAGTTGAACATTTCGACTTCTTTTTCGTAAAAGTTAATCTTTTGGGCTGAACATTTAATGATTCAAGTTAAAAACTCATCATTTTGGTTGAAAATTTGTTTTTGTTTCAAATTAAAATATTTCAGTTATTGATAATTTTACTTAAAGATTCATCACTTTGTTTAAAAATGTGACTATTTGAAGAAAAAAAATAGTTTCGTTTTATTTTAAAATTATTTTTTTTTGCCGGAATATACAACTATTGTAATTGCAAATTACATTCTTTTAGTTAAAAATTCATCTCTTTAGTTGAACATTAATTGTAATTATTAATAATTTATCCAATAAATTGAAAATTCATGAATTTACTTTCAAGTTCATCTTCTTTGTTGAAAACTCATCTTTTGGTCAAAAATTAACAGTTTTCAGTTAATGATTGACCTTTTCAGCTGAAAATTTATCTTTTCTTGTTTCAAATTTACCTATTTAATTTTTTTTATCTTATGGTTTTGACTAGATAAAATGTATTGAATAATTTGTTTGAAAATTCAAGTATTGCGATGATTTATTAATCATTTTAGTCATTAATTCATCTTTTTTGGTGAAAAATATAACTGCTTGGTTAAAAATTAAATTAAATCTTTTTTTTGGGGGGTTGAAAATAATTAAATGTAACTATTCCATTTTCAGTTGAGAGCCGATCTTTTTTAGTTCAAAATTCATATATTTCTTTGAAAATTGATCTTTTTCTATTGAAAATTCAACTGTTTGATTGAAAATTCATTTTTTTAATCTTCTCTTTGTTAGAAAGCTTATCTTTTTTTGTTGAAAATTCTACTCTTTAGTTCAAAATCTCAATATTTTACCTAAATATGAACTGAGTTTTGAGTATAAGTAGTTAAAATAAAAATGTGTTTGAATTATTATTCAAGAACCAATTCAAGAAACGATTTTTTTTTATTAATCTTTAATTATTTAATTAATCTGTCGTGCTAAAATATTTGTGAATATCTTGTAATATTAATGAAATTCCTCGAAAACATCTGGAAAAAACTTGGAATTGTCGGGGAATTATTTTCCAGGTTTTGAGCAGACACCCTGTTTACTGATTTAGATGCTTACACGTGATGAAAAAAAAGTTTTTGATTACCAGTGATAGTAAATATCACGAGCTTTTTAACACTGAATCTAGCCTTGTCTTACAATTACTAATTATGAATAGAAAATGAGACAAGAGGCAATAGAAAAAGTATTAAACTTTGAACTTAAATAGTGATTATTAAGATGTTAACTTTTGAATTTCAGATATGCCATAGTGCAGTGCTTGGGAGATGCAGTGTTTGTTCCAGCTGGTGCTCCGCATCAGGTGCGAAATCTGCATAATTGCATCAAGGTAGCAGAAGACTTTGTGTCGCCGGAAAATGTCTCGCACTGCTTCCATCTGACTCAAGAATTCCGAGCACTGTCTGACACCCACACGAATCACGAAGACAAACTGCAGATCAAGAACATCATCTATCACGCAGTGAAAGACTCGCTGACCGTTTTGGCCCACGCGAAGGACGACAATGTTTCGAAGGGACCAGCTAATTCCGACGTGAAAGTCAAGGAAGAGACGTAGCGCAAATCCCTGGCCAGGATCGTAAGATCTGTTGTTCGTTGATTGACCAATTCTGGTTGTTGTGCCCCAAAGTCGTCGTCGTCGACTCTTAATGATGTTCGAGCGGTGCTCCCCCGAAGTAAGTGCGAGCGACAGAAGAAGAAGATGCGATGAAAGGTGCGAGCGAGGAAGATAATCAGCCAGAAAACGCTCCGAAGTCTTGGACGGGATGAACAGAAAGGAGTTTGTGATATTGTACGAGTAGCTCGAATGTGTTTGCTTTTTTCATTGGCTGAGCCAAATAAGGTTTTTCGTTATTTCTTCTTGATTTGAGTTTCTTTCTTTTCTTCTCTATTTTCTTTCTTTTTCCTTTTTTTTTTCAATGTCTCGTTATTATCGGACATGAAGTCCGTGAGATTGTGTCTCAGTTAATCTTGGATCGGGTCGCTCGCTCGCTCGCTTGTTCGCCCTGCGTCCATTACCATTGTGATACCAGATGGACTTGGATCATACATTGTTTGTAATTAATTATATCGTGCCTGTATCCAATACACACTGTCTATATATTATATATAGATGTAGATAATCGATACTTTGTAAGAAATTCCTGATAGCGATTGCCGATAAAGAAAGAAAAAAAGATGATGTCTAGGAAGGTACTTTGTGCAATTAGAAGTCGTCCTCGTTGTAGCGGCGACGTTTCAGCGGATCAACGCTCTTTATCGATCCGTTTCGTGTGCTCTCATGGTGTGTGTGGTGTTTTCGATGTTGTCTGGATTCAGGGAATGGACGATACCTTTTTCACTCTCTCTCTCTCTCTCTCTCTCTCGCTCGCTCGCTGTGATTGATGTGTTCCGAATTGTAAAAGTAAAAGTACTGCCGCGCTTGCTACTGATGTTCGCTTAAACCGAGAAGGGAAATTGTGATTAATTTCCTTCTTTCGTCTTGTTTGATTTCGACTTATTTGTTGCTCTATCTTTATGGCGAAAAAAGTGTCATCCGTTCAGCGTCTATGGAAATAATAAGGGATATTTGTGTATATATTTTATTGCCTTTTCTAAATCTACAAAACAAGGAGTGGGCAAGCTGTTGTTTTTTTTTTAAATTTTATTATTAGGGAAAATGGAAAAGAAAGAAGCAGGTTTTACAGTTTCTTGATATTGCAAACTTAATTTTCAATTTCTACTCAGTGGCAGTAGGTACTGTCATTATTTAGTAATGCAAGCCTAAAGTTAGGCTGATGATATATTTATGCGCGAACTTTTTAAGTGCCAATGTTGAACGGTTTGGGGACGGAAATATTGTATGTTGAAATTATGCGAAAATTGAATGCGTGGACGTGCATCATCCAGTTCCTGACGTTCGACAGTCCGTATCGAATGATTTATTCACACCACGTGACAGGAGAAGTGAAATTTTTTTTACAAGGGATATGTTCGATTCGAGGAGACTCTTGGTCGAAAAGTACCTTCGGTTTTTTGAACGTCTACTTTCCTCAGTTTTATTAATTTGATTGTAAAAATGTGATGAATTTTATTAGACCTTGGGTGGATGGTTAGTGATACCTTTCCCCTTTGGTTGTTTTTTGAATAAGCAAATGGAGGGAGAGAGAGAGAGAGAGACAGCGATTTCAGTAAACTGCATTTATAATCCCTCGCCGAGAGTCTAGCTCGAATCCGAAGCGTCGTTTGGAAAATATGTAGAAAGAAATACTGGAATCCTGGAATTTGCAATTTCTTTGATCTCAATATTTGTCTAGCATACAACGACTCGATTAAATGATAACTCACGAGTAAAGTAAAGAATATCTTAGCGTTAACGAATACGATACTTGAATAATGTTAGAAAAATGGTAAGCAACAAAAAAAAAAATACCCTTATTATCTGTGAACGGGGGCAGCAGCAGTGTATAAAGAAGTTGTAGGAAGCGTATTCTATGTATTATTAATGTCGCTGCAGACAAAGCTATTAAACAAAAAAACTCTCGCTACGTGTAAATACATACAAACATTTATACATATATACATGTATGCATATATAAATATGAAGGAAGATGAGGAGGATTAGGAGGAGGAGGAGGAGGAGGAGGAGGAGGCGGTATGAGGAGTAGGAGGAAGAAGTCTAGTTTTAAGAGAAACACTCCACCACAAGACGGAAAGCACTTTACACGCGTAGGTAGTTAGTCTATTATTATCATTATTCGAATAATAATAATAATTACTATTATTATCATTATTGCGATTAATAATTATTACGAAGAATATGATATTTAAATGTTGCTGAAGATGCCGAACGTACGGTGAAAAATATGAGCGTCTAGTAGTTGTATAGTGTGAAGGACGGAAGTGCGAAAGGACGACGAATGATGATCGAGTGGAGTTTAAAAAAGTGTGTGCGTGTGAAGGTGCGCGTGCGTCCGTGAGTGGCTCAGAGAAGAAGGTGCGCATGAGAGAAGATGATTGTGCCGTGGATTGGGGGCGAAGTGGTATGGACAAGACAATGTACAGACCTTAGATCCTTAAAAATCCTAACCCCAGTGTCCTGCCCCACCTGACTCCACTCCACTTCACGCCAACCCATCACCGGTCGCCCCCAATCACAGCAGTTATGAACCGCGGGCCGGCGGGTCTGAGTATAATTTTTTGTACTGTGTAAATGTAAGAACATACGTTTGAATAAGAAAATGTTTATATTATGAAAACACAGTGTCTTCATTTTTCTTCTTCACTACTCTCCTTTCCCTTAACTCAAACTTTAAGTAAATAATCTAAGAAAAAATTAGATTACAAGAAAGTTGAAATTCTTTACTTTTGCTTTAAACATTTTTTTCAAACTTGTTCGCTAGATGGTCGTAATTAATGTCCGGCATCGCAAAAATGAAAATTAAAAGGAGATTCTAAGAATTTCGAGGATTTGGTTTTAAACGATTTGGACGGGTTTCAGTTTATTTGTAGGGTTTTAAAGCTGTCAGGAGTATTTTAATGAGGGCGTCCAGCGACCTGGAAATCTCTTGAGTTTTTCACGATAACCTTTAATTTGAATTTTTGTTTTGCTTTTAAAACAGTTTTCGAGGGGTTGATCACTCGATTTTTGAGTATGCACGGAATATCAAATAATTCTGTAGAACTTACAATTATCGTAAAGCTTTTATAATGTTTAAAAGGATTTTGAACATTTTAAAAAGAGTTTACGAATTTGAAAGACTTAAAAAGGATATAAAAAAGGCATGTAGAAAAGATTTCAAAGATTTTTAATATTTCAAAAAAGATTTCCGAGATTTTAAATATTTTAAAAAGAATACAATAGACTAGATGTCAAAGATTTCAAGAATATCAATGAATCAAAAAGGGGAATATTATACCAGATTTCAAAGATTTTAAATAATTTCAAAGTTTCAATAAATTTGAAATTCCAAATGAGCACAAAAGATTGAAGAAACTTTTGACAAAGATTAACGAAATGTTTCACAAAGATTTCTAGGATTTCTAAACGTGTTACCAAAATTTAAAAAGATTTCACAAATATTTCAAAAAGGATTACAGTATACCAGATTTCAAAACATTCTAAACGATTTCAAAATATTTTACAAACATTGCGAATATTTCAAAATACTTGAAAAAGTTATTACCGAAATTTTAAAAGATTCAAAATATTTTAATAGTGCAGAATGAATAAAAAAGCTTTTACAAATATTTTAAAGATTTCAAAATGGATGCAATTCGCCAGATTTCAAAGATTTTAAACGATTTCAAATTCGTTTAGAAGATTTTATAAATTTTTGAATATTTCAAAAAACTTGACAAAGATGTCAAGAATCTCAAAGATTTTACAAAAATTTAAAAAGATTTCTAATAAATACAAAAAATTTCAAATTCAAATATTAAAAAAAGGCAGCACCCAAAATTTCAAGATTTTACCAAATTTCGAACATTTCTAAATATTTCACAAGTATTTCAAAGATTTTACCAAAATTTAAAAATATTTCTAATATTTTAAAGATGTCGAATGAATAGAAAAGCTTTTACAAGTATTTTAAAGATTTCAAAAATGATGCAGTTCACCAGATTCCAAAGATTTCAAAACATTTTAAAGATTTAAAACGATTTCAAATTCGCTTAGAAGATCTCAAAAGATTTCAAATATTTCAAAATACTTGACAAGTATTTCAAGGATTTCGAAAATTTTACAAAAATTTAAAAAGATTTTTAATAAATACAAAAAATTTCAAATTGAAAGATTTCAAAAAAGGAGCATTACCCAAAATTTCAAAAGATTTTACAAAACTTTGAATATTTCGAAATATTTCAAAAATTTCATAAAGAATTCAAAAAGTGATCAATACACTAGATTTCAAAAGATTTTACAAATATTTCAAAAAAATTTACAAAGATATTACCAAAATTGTAAGAGCTTCAAAATATTTAAATGATGTCGAATGAATAAAAAAGCTTTCGTAAATATTTTAAAGATTTCTAAAAGGTTGCAGTTCATCAGATTTCAAAGATTTCAAAACTTTTGAAAGATTTTCGACGATTTCAAATTTTTTTAGAAGATTTGAAATGTTTTCACAACGATTTAAAACATTTTACAAATATTTCAAAAAAATTGTCAAAGATTTTACAAACATTTGAAAAGATTCCAAATATTTTAATGATTCCACATGAATACAAAAGATTTCATAAAAATTTCAAAAGGGTGCAGTTTACCAGATTTCAAAGATTTCAATACATTTTTAAGATTTTAAACGATTTCAAATTTGTTTAGAAGATTTCAAAAGATTGTACAAATATTTCACAAATATTTTTATGATTTTAAATAAATACAAATATTTCAAAAATTCCATACAAAATCCTGTTGAATAAAACAAGAATCCAACGACCAAATTTGGTAGTTGGATTCTTGTTTTATTTAACAGGATTTTGCATAAATTTGATTATTGGACGTTAAATGGGATTTTTAATTTGGATTTTGGTATAATTTAAATTTCTTAAATTTTAAAAATTCCATAGAGATGTCAAAATAATACAAGAATTTCAAAGATTTAGAAAAAGTTACAGTAAAGATTTCAAACGAGTTCACATGCTTTTAGAAAATTTTAAAAAATGTCAGAAAGGTTTCAAATATTGCAATGATTCAAGTAAATGCAAAAAATTCAGGAAAGATTTCCCAAGTATTTCTAAGAATTAAAAAAAATATATCAAAGATTTCTGAAGTTTTAAGCAATTTCAAAAGGTTTTGATAATTTTTAGAAGATATAAAAATATTTCAATGATTTTAAACCAACACAAAAAGAAAATAATGCATTTTAAAAGATTGTAAGGAATTTAAAATAATTTCATAGGATTAAAGTAAAGTTGAAAAAATTAGAAAATTAAAAAATTAAAATGATTTTGTAAGATTTAAGAATATTTCAAAATGTAAGGCGCGATTTAAAAGATTTAAAGAATTTTTACAATATTGAAGAATTCATAGGATTAACAAAATATTTCATAAGTTCATAAGAAATTTTTATGGTCTTGGATTTCAAATTATTTCTAGGGATTTCACCGGCTTTAATTAAAGAGATTTTATAAGTTCTTAGAAGATTTAATTGTAAAAGATATTAAAGATTTAAAAAAATAAGAGGATTTTAAAGAAAATAGTGCATTTTAAAAGATTTTGAGGAATGTCATGGAATTTCTTAGGATTATAGTAAATTTCACGAGAATCAAACATTTCAAATTATTTCGTAAGATTTTAGAAGATTTTGAAGATTTCAAGCAGATTATTGGAGACTTTTTCTAGAGATTTAAATAGAATTCATGAGCTCTTTTAATGGATATCAGTGGATTTCTGTGACGTCAAGGAATTTCAAAGCTTTTAGTTTATAAGGAATTTCTATAGCGCGAGATTTTAAATGATTTGTGGGGATTTCACAAGGCCTAATCAAAAAGCTTATTTTTATAGATTTTATGAATTCTTAGAGGATTTAAACATTTTAAAAGGAATTTTAAAAGATATTAAAGATTTCAAAATGATGCATGAAGTTTTAAAAGAGTTCAGGGATTTTTTTTAATTAAGCGGATCTCAAAGAAAATAGTGTGTTTTAAAATATTCTGAGGGATTTCATGGTATTTCGAAGAATTTTGTAGCAATTCAGACAATATTAAAGGATTTTAAAAATGTATCGATGATTTCAATGATATATTCAATAAACTGCAAGGGATTTCAATGAATTTCTAGGAGATGTTATGGAACATAATTAAGAAATTGAATTAAATTGCAAGGCACTTCTAGGGATTTCTGAGGATTTTTACGGTTTTCAGAGATTTCGAAGGAATTTCAACGTAATTATAAGGGATTCATAAGATTTGAAAAGAAATGATAAGATTTCGAAGGAATTGAACAAATTTAAACGGTTTAAAGTGTATAGAATTATTTAAATTTTTATTTTGGGTGTTTCCTAAAATAATTCAATTTTTAACATTGAAAATGTTTAATTCATTTAGAATTTTTTCACCGTAAACGGTAACCAAATATTTAAAGTTTCAAACAAAAAAGATTAATTTTCTACCAAAAAGACGATTTTTCGGCAAAATACGTGAACTCAACCAAATAATTAAATTTTCAAATAAAAAGATCAATTTTCAACGAAATAGTTAAATTTTAAATAGTAAATACCAATTTCTAACCAAGAATGAGATAGTTAAGTTTTCAGTTAAAAAAAATTAATTTTCCCCAAAAAAAATTCAACCAAATTGATGAATTTTCAACTAAAATTATGAACCTTCAAATAGAATAGTTGAATTTTAACAAAAAGGATGAATTTTCGACTAAAATCATGAACCTTTATCTATGCTAATTAAATTTTTAAACAAAAAGATAAAGTATCTATCAAGAAAATTCATTTTTTTCAAAAAGGCCGGATTTTCAACCAAATTCATGAATTTTCTACTAAAAGATATAAATAGCCAACCAAAAATTTAAGACCCAATTTTCAGATAAAAATTATTGATGCTACCAAAAAGATGAATTTTTAATAAAAATTATGAATCTCCAACTAAGATAGTTGCATAAGTTAATAAAAAAAGATAAATATTTAATTAAGATAGTGAATCTTTAGAATAATTGAATGTTTAACAAAAAACATTAAGTTTCGACCAAGAAGATTTATTTCCACTCAAAAGACGATTTATTAATTTAAAAAGATCATTCTTCTACCAAAGTTATTCATCTAGAATATTCAACTCATTTTCAGTTAAAAAAATTAATTTTTAACAAAGAAACAAAATGTTAACAAAATATTTAAAGTTTCAACTGGAATAGTTACATTTTTCGTAAATAAAAAAATAATTTTCATCTGAAGAGAAAATAAATTTTCAACAAAATAGCTCATTCTTCAAATCAAAGAAATATTTTTTCAATTAAAATTATGAATCCTCAAAAAAAAGTTATTTTTATCAAAAGAGTTCATATTCTAATGAAGTAATTACATTTTATGTAAAAAAAGATTAATTTTGAACGAGAAATGTGTTGGTCATATTTCAACCAAAGAAGACTTTAATAATTAATCAAAAACAGCAGAATTCAACTACAAAATATCACTTGTTAACATTAGCTGAATATAAAAAAAGAAACAGTTTTCAGTCAAGGGAGAGAAAAAATTCAAAACAAGTTTTTGAATTTTTTCAACTAAATAGATGAATTTTAAACCAAGAAGATTAAATATTCTAGCACAAAAGATTAATTTACAAAAAAAAGATGTAAATTTTCAAACAAATAATACAATAAAAAATCTAGAAAAGACTATATTGCGTAATATCAAATAACACCTGGAAACCTGGAAATGTTAGAGAATTTTTGTTTAAATTCTCAAGTTAAAGATAATCCAGTCTTTACGCTTTGCCACTTGAAGTTAGTTCAGATATTTGTAAGATTTACGATTTAAAAAAAATCGATTTTCAACATTTAAAATAAGGAACTGGCATCCGGCTGAAAGTACGCGCATGCGTAGAAGCTGAAAAAGGCGACATCTTGTGGCAAGTGGCACGCAATGCACGTCTGTGCACGTCGCCATATTGTTGATGGAGTTCATATTTGTTCATATTGTAAAGGTGTTTACGCGGCTTCGCGACAAAATCCAATTTTAAAAATAAGAAAATCAATCCATAATAGTTGAAGTGTTGCCCGGGCAAAAGTTAGTGTTGTGGACATTTATCCTGGCATTCCATAATTTCGCACACTGGATATAATGAGTGAATGCGACAATCCAGACGAACACTGCGAGACGTCCAGGGTACGCGAAGAAAAAGCAATGGGTGACGTGCATGATGAGCACACCGAGGATGATTCTTACCGTGAAAGTCCTAGCCCGGAATGTCCAAGACAGGAAGCCGACGGTGCTCCAGAATCCTCCGGTGATGAACCTTCACCCATTGACACTCCCTCATCTGATTCAGTGGAGTTACAGGTAGGCTTCTCCCTTTCACAGATTTATTTCAGCCGAAGATTCTCACGCTTTCACAATTTTCTTATTTCCCTTGGTATTTTCCTCCCTTGTCTTATGTCAGTTTAATCTTGGTTCTTCAAAAAAGAAAAACAAGCCTGTTCAATTCAATCCGCTCATTGCTGTTGTATAATTTTCTCTGCGAAGTTGAGAGTTGCATATTAAATATTTGTATATAATCGGTATTATTTATACATTTAGAACTAGAACTGTATGTTGTATTCGGAAACAAATTTGATATGTTGAGCATTATTGTAGTTTTTTAAATTGTACTAGAAACAATGAATTGAAAACTTGTTTCTGTATTTGCAGTGAAAATACGCAAAATATTTTTTTGAGGTTATGCGTTGTACTGTCAAAATGAAAACCGATGGAACTATTGACCCATTCTGACATTGCTTGGAAAAGTGTAGATGCTTCGGAAATTCTCTTAAGTGCATTAAAATTGTAATTGTGTATTCTACTTATCAAAAAGCTTATCGGCATTTGTCTCGACGGGCTGAAATCGTAGAAATGTTTGGAATTATAGATATCTAAGTATGTTATGTTATTGATGGAAAATTGTATACTATTATATATAATTTTTCGTTGGTTTCGAGAATGAGGGTTTTACGCTTCAAATTTTATCGAATTATATTAATTATATGAATAGACTTTCGTAAGAATGTTGAATCTTATCGTTCGAAGATGTTTTCGAGCAAATGGATCTAATTTTTAATTTTTAAGAGGCCGTTGAATCGGAAAACCCGGCAATTTTTTAGACCGGGAAATGACTTGTGAATTTTTCTTTTGAACGGAAATTTTACAAACTTTAGTTGGAAAATTGGTTCCAGTTCGATTTTAACAATTTTTGAAATAATTAGATGAATTTTTATCTTCTTTATTTATGATATTTAGTTTATAATGCGTAATTCGAAAATCTTTTACTTGGCAAAATTTTCCAATTTAGATTTTTATTTTTAAGCGTACATTTTTTATTTAAAGAATTTTCAAAAGCAGTCTTGAAAGACTTAAACAATTGAAAATTAACAGCGTTTGAAATTGAAAATTTTTGACCACAAAAATGTTTACTTGATCAACTGTAAATACAATTTCATTAATTATTTAAAAAATTGAATTGTATTTACAGTATTAAACACTGAACAATAATTGATTTGTTAAGACGTTTCTAAATCCGTTCAAAATTTAAGGATGTTCAATTCAAAAGTCTTTGTTGTAAAAAATTGTTAATACTTTGAGACTAAATTGTTTGAAATGGACAGCCTTGAATCTTTGAAATTTCAAGGTGCTTTTCAACTTTGAAGGTAACGATTTTATTTTTTCTATTTAAAAAATGATTAATTTGTAAATGCAATTCTTATGTTTTAAGTTATAAACAACAATTGAAAACTTACTATTTGTAGAACAATTCATGTAATTTTTAGAGATATTTAGGGGTTTTGAAAAGACTCAAAATTAATTTCAAACTTTAAATGATTTCAAATATTTTAAACGAAGTGTGCGTTCCGAGAAAATTCGGATATTCGTAATGAAATTTCGGTGCAAATAGTCATGGCCTAATTTAAAGCAAAATGTATATTTTTCGCAGATTTTGAAGAAAAAATGCGTAAGCTTTTACGAATTGTGAAGGTCTTCAAAATATTGAACACATTTTCTTAAGATTTGGCAAGAAAATCTAAAATGATTTTTTATTTTGAAAAATTATTTGAAACTCGAATAATGTTAAATTTGAAGAAATTTGAAACAACCTGTTTGTTTGTCAAGACTGAAATAAAATTATGAATCTTTTTAAGGATATATAAACTATTTCAAATCGAAATAATTCAACTTCTGATGTAAAAAAATATCAGTTGAAAAAAATGTAATGGTTCAAGTTCCTAGCTTAAAGTTGGTTCAAATACTATAATTTTTCAATTTTCAAATTTATTGATTGATTTTTCTATTTTGAGAATTGAAAATGACAATATGTTTATTTGTATTTTTAGTACTGAATCTGAATCTTTGAATTTTAATACTGATGCTTCAAATATATAATGCAAATTACGATAATTAATTTTTTAACTCTTAAAAGCTTTTAAAAAAAGTTGAATCTGAAACAATTTAATACATGTTGAAATTGTGAAAACTGGATACAGAAGTTCTTATCTCACATGAAATTGTGACAGTTACAAAATTGATGTAGTAATTTGAAAAAGAAGTACATAATAATAAAACTTTATCGAGTTCGTAACAAGAATGATATGTACATAAATAGCTGACAGAGACATGGTAAGAACTATGGTAATGAAAAAATCTAAGACCCTTTCGTTTGAAATTATCAATAGGATTGTTGAGCAGTCTCAAATTTAATTTTTAAATTTTACCATGCACAATTAAGTTTTTCATCAATAAATTATTTCAAATGTGAACGACTAAAATTGAAAAATATCTAGTTTTTTAAATTAATTTTATGTGAAGTAAAATTATAGGATTTTCAAAACTTTCCAGAAGTAGCAACAATCCTTTTTTTTTAACGAAATAAACAGTCTAATCGAAATTTTCGGTTTGTAGATATTTAACATATTTAAAAATTAACCCCATAAAATTGTTCGATTAAACCAAAATTCAAACGAGAGTTACAATATTTGGAACTGAACCTAATGACATTTATCGATTGAACACAAATTTGATAAGTTCTAGAATTTGAGCAATTTTCTAAAACTACCAAAATGTTTAACATTTTTTCTTAAGTATACGTTTCATAAAAATATTTAATCAATGTGAAGTTTCATCAAAATTTAAACTAATTTCTTTCTATTACTTGTTTTTTTGTTTTGAATAAAGCTAACTAAGCTTTTCTAAGAAACGAAAAAAATTGTCCTTTTTTATTCAATATTTTGTTATGGAATTTTAAATAGTTTATGTTTTTAATATTTTAAAATAATATCCCAGGGACGTAAACGCGCGTGTGCATTTTATTTAAACCGTTTGTTAAAGAGTTTTTAAAGTTATTTTAAAAGATTCAAAAGAATTCGAAGAGATTACGTTACAAAAAAATTCAGAACTCTTAATGAACTGTTTTTAATTTGAGTTTAAGATCATTGACGAATGTGGTTTCAAATACACATTCAAATAATTATTAATTATATTACGGATGAAGTAAAAAATCGTGGACAGAAATCGTTGATTATACTTATAAGTATCACGATTTAATTATTAATGAAGGGATTTTCAGAAGAGGAAATCTTTTTGGTTATGAGAACGAGTTAAAATTAAAAATGGTTCATTTAACACATTTTATATTGTCTTGAAATTTTTTATATTGCCCTCGATGAACCTTCAACGGATTGCTTCAAATTAAGAAACTATATATATTTAAGGGAAGACATCATTACAAATTCATTTGACATTATTTAAAAACCATGCGATTTCTTATAAAAAGATGGTTGCTTTGCTGAATGTAAAAGTAAATTTTGAATATTTTCACTTCTTTAAGCTATTACGATTATACTTAACAATTACCATATTGAGATAGACCCAATTATTTATTTCCTTTCTTGTTAACTAATAGATCGCAGAAAACTGTGAAAGTTTAAACAACACAACCATGCAAGAAAGGAACGGTATAGAGAGCATCGAAGCTTTAGCTGAAGATTGCAAGGATTCATCTGAAACTTCTTCTGATGATGCATTCATTCTTCCTCTTCGTGCTAGAGATCCTTGCAGGTGTGAGATGTGCAGAGTAAAAAGGTAAGAATTTGTTCTTTATGAAAGGGATTAAAGCTCGTCCATAAACTACGTTAACAATTTGATAATACATTTTAAAAAAATTATTCTCTGTTTTAAAGAAACTTATCCCTTTTTTCGCTTGAATTCGAACTAAATTAATAAAACCCAACAAAAAAAAATTAACTACTTTTAGTTGAAAGTCTACTATTATATTCTGGGTTCGGAATTCATCTCGTTTTGTTTAAACTTCTAGTACATATTTGGTTCAAAAACTGATTATTTTATTGATAATGCAACTATTTTGTTAATAATTCGTCTTTTTTTTACCAGAAATTCAGCTAATTGGTTGAAACTTGAGCAACTTGCCAAAACATTAATTTTTGTTGATGAAATGAAGCTTCTGGACTAAAGAATTATCTTTTGGGTTTAACTGTTTTGTTGAAAATTCATGTTTTTTAAGATTTATCACCTTAGTTAAAAATTCTTCTTTTTGACTGAAAATGTAACTATTTTGTTGAAAATTAATTTTTTTGCTTAAGAATTTTTTTAACTGATAAAGTAAATATTCCATTTTTTGTTTAAATTTAACTGTTTGGCAGAAAAAGGACTTTATTTGTATAAAAATCATATTTTCGCCTTAAAAATTCAAGTGTTTTGTAGATCATTCTTCCTTTTGGCTTTAAAATTCCACAATTTTGTTAAAAATGTATGTTTTTTATTGTTGAAAAATCGTGTTTTTTAAAATAGAATATTAATCTTCTTTCTGGAAAATTTACCTTTTCGGTTAAAAATGGCTCTTTTTTTAGTCAAAAATTCAATTTTTAAGTAAATTGTATGGATTTGATTCGATTTAGCTGGTTATGAGAAAAAAAAATTCATAGTTACAAACTCATAGATTTTCAATATTCATTTCCTTGATTTCAAATTGAACTTTTTTGTTGTTAATTTCATATATTTTCTTGTTCTTAAAAATTCCAGCATTTAATCTTCTGGGTTCAAAAATCCTATTTTCGATTGAATTCTTTTGAGAAAAATTCATTTTTTTGCGATTCATCATTTTAGTTAAAGATCACTCCATAGTTGAAAAATTAACTACATATTACATAGTTATTATTTTGTTGAAAATTAATTTTTTTAAACTAACAGTGTAAATATTCTATTTTTTGTTATAAATTTATATTTAAAAAAATTGATTTTTGTTATTAAACAATCATGCCTTTTTTTTAATTTATATTTTTTGGACAAAAATTAATCTTCTTGATTGAAAATTCATTCTTTTTGATCAAAAAGGCAACGGTTTTGTTCTAAATTAATTTGTTTCGGTTGAGGGTGCAACAGTTTGGTAGAAAATAAAATTATTTGGTTGCAAATAAAATTGTACGTAAAAATGTAACTTTTTGGTAGAAAATTAACTTTCTAGTTTAAAAAATCATACTTTTGGGTTAAAGATTAAACCAGTTTGTCGAGAATTCATCCTTCGCACTTTAAAATGCAGCATTTTTGTTAAAAATTGATGTAATTTGTTAAAAATAATTTTGTTGGTAGAACCTTAATCTTCTTTTTGCAAAATTAATTTTTTAGTCGAAAATTTGACTGTTTGGTTAAAAATTCAATGTTTAAATTGAATTTTTTTTTAGTATTTAACTGAAATTTTTATTATTTTATTTTAAATACAACTATTTTGCTAAAATTTCGTTTTTTTTTGTCAGAAATTGAGCTGCGTGGTTAAAACTTTGACTTCTTAGTTAAATATTCATTTTGTCGAGTTGAAGATTTATCTCTTTGTTTGGGGATTTAACTATACCATTTTTAGAAAATTAATCTTCTGGGTTAAAAATTGTATTTTGGATTTAACTCTTTTGTGAAGGAATGATTTTTGTATGATTCATTATTTTAGTTAAAAAATCATCTCTTTGGCTGAAAATGTAATTACTTTGTTAAGCATACTTTTTTAAACAAACAATTTAACTATTTTATTTTTTGTTGAAAATTGATATTTTTAATTGAGAACTGTTCTTTTTTAGTTGAATATGTATGTATTCTGTTAAAGGGTTGTCCTTTTTGGTTGAAAATTCTACCATTTTGTAAATAAACGTCGTTTTGGGTTGAAAACTAAACAGTTTTATTGAAAGTTACTGTTTTTGTTCAAAGTTGTGTTTTTTGTAGAACATATAATCTTCTTGCAGAAAAAATGTATATTTTTGGCTTATTTGGTTAAAAATTAAGCGTTTATGGTTGAAAATTTAACAAATTTTTTGTTCAAGTCTTTTTTCTTTTGTTAATTTTTTTATCTGAAAATTGCACTAATCCATTTTTGTTGATAAATTTATCGTTTACAAGTTAAAAATTTTAAATATACATATTTAGTAGGAAGTTCATGCATTTTGTTAAAAATTCGTCTTTTTATTATAAAATTAACCTTTTTTGTTGAAAATTTAACATATTATTTCGACTTGGCATCGGAGAAATTAAAACTTAAATGTTGTATTCAATGTGGCATCTACATTTATCTGATTTGAAAAAATTTATTCCTCCATTATTATTCTATTTTCCTGAAATATTACCCTATTTTCAATGTTTTAATAGGAGTTTGGGCAACGTTACTTACTTACTTTTTGAAAATGGAAAATGTTTTTTTTGTACTTAATTTTGTAATTAACAGGAGGATACTTATGGAAGAAATGGAGAGAGCATTAAGGTTAAACAGCCTTTGGACGGATTTGCGAAAGCACATACATTCTGTCTTTCACGCGGCCATGACTGCTTCCAGTGTCCCTAATTCTCTTCCATCTCCAAGCGACTCCTCTCGTCAAAGCAATTTGCAAAACACTGTTGTACAGTGAGTATTTTCCATCAAAGTACCTGATGCTTGTTTCCTTTGCAATCATTATTGATTATGATCTATAAACTCTTTGCAGATTATGTAAGAGCGACCCTCATCAACTTTCTATGAGATTGGTTAGTCAAGCGCAAGAGTTCGTAGTGGAAGTGAAGGTTCAACTCTTAACTCTCCTTCACAATCAGAGGATTAATCATTTAGCAGAAATTTTCTTAACAAGTTAGTACACAGAGAGAACTTTCAATCTATCGTTTGCAGGGCTCGGATCGTGCGACTTTTTGCGACTTCTTGAAGAAAAATGCGACAAACTGACTTTCTTCCGTTTTTCTCAGAAGTTTGTTATACTTTATTTATTTTTTTTTTAATTACAGTAACATTTTTTTCAATGCAATTCAAAAATAGAAAAGAGTGACTAATTTCTTATTTAATCTTTATGCTTGGCAAATTTGGAATTAATAGCGTTTGACATTGAAAAAGTTCTAATTTCGTGAATCCGCGTTCAAAGTTTGATTTTTTTTTCAAATTGCAAGCCTTAACAGTTGGGCGTTTTCAAATCGAAAACCTTTAAAATTAATTAATTTTTCATTAATTTAAGTATTTTGGATTGAATTACATTCTTTGGAGTTAAAAATTCTACGATTTGGTTGAAAATTGGATTATTTATTTGAAAGTCCATCTTGAATGATTGATTCGTGTTTTTGGCTCGAAAATTCTACTATTTGGTTTAAAATTAAATTATTTTATTGAAAGTGACCTATTTTGGTTGAAAATTCATCTTTCTTATTTAAAAATTAACCTTCTGCTGAAAATTAACCTTTCGCTGAAAATGCAACTGTCTTCTAAAACATTTGAATTTTTGCTTGAAAATTAATTTCTTTTTTCAAAATTCAAGAATTTAGTTAAACAGTGATATTTTTTTTTCGTTGAAAACGATTTTTTTGTTGTTAAAAAGTAATCTCTCTTGGTAAAGATCTATTTATTCAAAATTCATCTTTTCAGACTGATAATTTAAAAGTTTTCAAAAAAATATTAGAATTTTTAAATTGAAAATTTAACTATTTGGTTACAAATTCAATTATTTTATTGAAAGTAACCTTTTTTGGTTGAAAATTCATCTTTCTTGATTGGACATTAACCTTTTGCTGAAAATTATCCTTTTTGGCTAAAAATTCAACTGTCTTCTAAAAAATTCATATTTTTGCTTGAAAATTAATTTCTCTGTTTAAAAATCAAGTAGTTGTTTAAAAATTCATCTTTCTTCATTGAAATTCATATTTTTTGGTTTAAAATTCAAATTCTACGGTTCATAATTCAACAGTTTCTTTAAAAAATTCGTATTTTAGGTTTGAAAATTCAACTGTTTGATTGAAGTTTAATA
>NC_046658.1:103853137-103890252 GCF_010883055.1 Belonocnema kinseyi
CAATTATTTTATTCAAAGCAACCTTTTTTCGTCGAAAATTCATCTTTTTTGATTGGAAGTTAACCTTTTGCCGAAAATTATTATTTTGTTGGAAATGTAACTGTCTTCTAAAAAATTCATATTTTTGCTTGAAAATTAATTTCTCTGTTTAAAAATCAAATATTTGTTTAAAAATTCATCTTCATTGAAAATTATATTTTTTGTTTATAATTCAAATTTAAAGGCTCATAATTGAACTGTTTTTCCCCTTCAAATTCGCCTTTTTTGCTTGAAAATTCAACTGTTTGGTTGAAGTTTAATATTTTTTGTTTAAAAATTCAACTCTCTTCTAAATAATTCATCTTTCTGAGTTCAAAATTTAACTATTTGATAGAAAATACTACTTTTTCGCAGAGATTTAATCTTTTTTATTGATTTTTTTATTAATTTAAAAATTCAGTCTGTTTTTGCTAAAAAGTAATGTTTTGCTTTAATTTCTCCTTTTTTGGTTGAAAATTAACTTCTTTTTGCTTGAAAAATAATTTGATTTTTTAACACTGCTCTTTTTTTGAAAGTAATATATTTTGATTAAAAATTCAACTCTCTAATAAAAAATTTAGTTTTCTACGTTGAAAATGAGCTTTTTTTTTGAAAATTTAAACTTCTGAGGTTCATAATGCAACTGTTTTTTTTTTTTTTTTTTTTTTTTTTTTTTTTTTTTTTTTTTTTTTTTTTTTTTAATTTGTCATTTTAATCTTTTTCGTTTGAATAATCGACCATTTGGTTGAAAATTTAACTATTTTACTAAAATTTTGTTACAAATTCGTCTCTTTTTCTTGATGTTTCTCAACTATTTAGTTGTTTGAATAAAAATTTGTTTAAAATTCGTTTCTTTTTCTTGATGTTTCTCAACTATTTAGTTGTAAATACAACTGTTCGCTTAAAAATGATTTTTTTTTATATTTAACTTTTTAATTACAAATGAATTTTTTTTTTTTAAGTCAAGCGTCCGCTAAACCATTCAACTTTTTGATTTGAAAGCCTAACTTGGGTTAAAAATTCGTTTAATTTGGTTGAAAATTGATCTGTTTTGCTGAAAATGCATTATATTGCGCCTTGAAATCTTAAGAATTTAAAGTGTTTCATATTGAATTCAATATTAAATTTAAAGCCTTAATTGTTGAGTAATTTCAAGTTTAAAATATTCATAATGAATGTTCCTAAAATTCAAAATTAATGTAAATTATAAACTTCTCTTCATTTTTGACAAGCTAGCTGTTCAGAAAAAAATATTTTAAACCCATATTGAGAAACCTTCAAGCTAAATGACTTTTAAAAACTTCTTTTTAACTTTAAAGTTTATTTTGATTGTGCAAAGAATATTTGAAGGCGAACTGAATTATGAGCTCTATATTCCTAAACAAATAAAGTTATTATTTCAGCAATTTCGTATCTGACACTGTTTTTTTTTCATTATCTTTAAAAATTTGTTATGCCTTTTTTCGAAATACCATGCGACTTTCTTTGCTATTTTTTTTTGTGTGTGGCTAATGCGATTTTTTAGGCCTTCTAGTCGATCCGAACCCAGCGTGTTTGTGATACAAGTTAGCAAACTTATTTAAAATTAAAAAATATTTTTATTATCAGGAATGTTAGATGGGTACGATGCACTAATATCGACCGCTCTACAAATTTCGGAATTGGTCAAGCCTGTAGAAACGGAATACTTTCAGAAATTTAATTTAACGTGGGAGTCTTTTAATAAAAAACTATATCAGGACTATGTATATACCGATCCTTTAATTCAGAACAAACTTCCACCCTTTATTGGACAGGTAAATAATTGTTTAAAAAATAATTTCTGTATACTGATTTTAGTTATACCTATTTGGGAAGAATTCACTGGGCTCTTAAAAATGCATTTTTAATAATGGTTTGCACTTAAAGTTACGGAAACTGCTGCCTCTAAAGGGTCCAGAATACCAGGGCCTCGTTCATAGGTACCTCGCATTTGACGATGAAATGACCAGGATTGTTAATCTGTGGCCGGAAGCTGTGCAGTTGATCGATAAGCACAAGTAAAAATAGCTTTTGATAAAACGTTCACAGAAACTTGATGTAGCAGCATTAACGTTTTATGCAAAAATTTCAGTATGGAACAAGCTGCTCGAATAGTAAAACTGCGAAGGTTCAGAGAGGGTTGGGAGACGTTTACAACGTGGTGGAAACAAGTACAGCAGCAGGAGACGTACAAAAGACACGAAAGGTATGTCACAAGTTTTCTTTTTCAATGTATCTTGATGCATTTAAAGTACAGGTCTCGGACTCACGTCACTTATTGACACTTTTTTTTTAAAGATGCAACTGTTTTTTCACTCTGCATTTAACAGGATGTCTATCCTGCCCGAAAAACTGAAATTATCAGGGAATTGTCATGTGCCTGAAAATGTCAAGTCATTTTTTTTTAATCAGGCAATTCTTTCGAGAACGTGCTTAATTTTTCTTTAAATTGCCATATAAATTTGAATAACACTGATTCATCAATTGTCAAAGTAGCTTTTTATTACTTTCAGGGTGCACAGTCTTCCCCCCTTTTTCTTGAAATCTCTTATTTCGAACTATTTTCAAAAAACGTCCACTTTTCTGTTTAAATATACGATATTTGAAAATGCAATATTTAAATTACGCGGAAAGTTATCTGAAATTACCAAGTGTATTATTATTGAATAAAAATTGAATCAATTATATCACTTGAATAAATTGTTTATGAATAAATAATGTACACGTTTCAGATGATGAATCATTAAAAATAAATGCTCTAAAAAATTGGAAGCTGAAACATTTTAAAGCATGTTGAAAATGTGAAAACTAGAGAGAGAAGTTGTTAGTCAATATAAACTTTGAACAGTTACATAATGTATAGTAGTTTTTCAATAAGTATTAGAAGGTGAAACCTTTTCAGTTAACATGAAAAAAGCTAAATACCTAATTAAAAAATGAAATATTGAAAATCTATCAAGTGCAATGTTAATTTTTTTAACTCGAGCAATTTTGATTTTAACTCTAAGAGCATTGAAAAGTATGGCGGAGTAGAAATGCTAAAATAAATCAAATCATTAAATCTGTGGGGGAAAAACTTGTGGTTTGGAATTCGAGAAAATTAAAAACCAAATTTAAATCAGTCAAAATTAATGATTTCAAATTCAAAATATTTTCTACTGGTTCAAAAATTATGGCGAATTTGTTATATTTACAGCTTTTACTATTGAACAATAATAAAAAATTACTGGATTTAAAAATAAATGTTTTGGTCAAACAAAAATTTTTTTTAATGTGCGAAAACATGTTTTTTTTGTTTTTGTTTTTTGATTGAGTGATATGTACACATTTTAAAAAAGTTGAATATGCCAAATCTGAAATTTGTTCAGCCTGAACCAAATACAAATTTTATCATATTGCTTCTTCAGAAAAAATTTTGTTATGATTTAAGATTTTTGGGATTTCATTTTTGTTTGCGTTTTTGGAAGGTTATAAACACCAGGAAAAAAATTAATGGGAAATCTGAAAAGCTAAAGAATTGTCAGGTTCGGGTCAACAAGAAAAAACATGTTTTTGTACAAATTCTAAATAAGGCAAATTTTGTGTTCAACTAAAAAATTTCGCTCTACGGAAGACTGTAGTTTTTAGTTTACATAAAAAATGTTAATTATAGTAAGGAATAAATTATAAAAACTTGGAAAGAAGTACGTATGAGAACGATGTTAAACATATCAAAATTGTTTATTTAACTTATTTTCCTTTTTCTCAGACTTTCTTAAATCACTGTGAATTTATTTCCATAGTAAGTATATCCAATTTTTTAAAATAAATTTTTTGATGGCAGAAATAATTGCAAATTATTTAAAAAATAGCATTTCTTATAAAAAGATTGTTTATTCTTTTCGACATGCACAAAGAAATGGTTAATCTTTCCCCGTTTTCGTGAGAAAATCACACTATTGAACTCCTTTTGCCTTGTGATCCCCGTACTGTATTTAACTTTTCTGTTGAAAAATCGTTGTTTTTTTGTTTTTTTTTAGATTCATTTTTTCACCGAAAGTTTAACTATTCAGTTGAAAATTGATCGTTTTTATTGGAAACTCGAAATATTTATTTAAAAATTCATGTATTTTGTTGAAAAGTCGTTCTTTTTGGTAGAAAATTAATCTTCTTGATTAAAAATTCATCCTTTCGCTAGAGAATTCAAAAGTTTGTTTGCAACTATTTTACTCTCTTGACTGAAAATACAATTAATTTTTAAAAATCGTCTTTTTTGGTTGAATTAAACTGCTCTTAATTAAAATTCTTAATCTATTTTGGGTGAAGTATCAACTAATGCATTTTTCATTCACAATTCATCTTTTATGTCATGATAATTATTTTTTTAATGCAAATTTAACGATTACAGTTTAAACTTTAAACTATTTGGTTAAATATTATTTTTTTTTTACTGAAACTATTGATATATTTGTTAAAAATTCCACTTTTCAGGCTGATAACTTAACTTTTTCTAAACAATTCGTATTTTGGGCTCGAAAATTCAACTATTTGGTTTAAAATTAAATTATTTTATTGAAAGTCACCTTTTTTAGTTGAAAATTCATCTTTCTTGTTTGGAAATGAACCTTTTGCTGAAAATTATTATTTTTTGGGGAATTCAACTGCCTTCTAAAAAATTAATATTTTTGCTTGAAAATTAACTCCTGTGTTCAAAAATCAAGGTATTTGTTTAAAATTCAACTTTTTGGTTGAAGTTTAATATATATATTTTTTAATTTAATTATTTTATTCAAAGTCATCTTTTTTAGTTGAAAATTCTTCTCTTTTTTAAGAGATTATTCTTCTCTGTTGAAAATTAATCTTTTTGTGCGAAAATTTAATTCTTTTAGTTAAAGATTCAGCATTTTAATTAAAAATTCATCTTTTTGATTTAAAATGCAAATATTAGAGTTCAAGATTCATAATTTTAGTTCAAAAATAATCACTTTGTTGGAAAATTTAACTATTTTTTGGAAAATTGTATATTTTTTAATTCATTTTTAAAAATATTCCAGCATATAAGTTGAAAATGCATTTCTTTAGCTGAAAATTATTTTTTCAAGCCGAAAATTCAACTATTCCATTTTCGGTTGAAAATGTGTTGTTTTTTTTTTTTTTTTAGTTAAAAATTCAACTTTTTGGTTGAAAATTCGTGCCTTTAAAAAAAATCTTCTTTTTGGTAGAAAATTAGTCTTCATGTTTGAAAATTAAACTTCTTCATTCTTCATTTTTTTTATTGCAAATAAAATAACTTTTTTAAAGTTAAACGCTTTTGTTGAAAATTGATCTTTTCCTTTTAAAATTGATCTATTCCAGTCGAAAATTAATCTTTTTGATTGCATTTTTGGGGTGGAAAATTATTTTTCTAACTAAAAATTTAACTATTCAAGTTTTACATATGGATCTTTTTTAGTTGAAAATTCAATTATTGGGCTGAGATTTCATATGTTTAGCAGAAAAATGTTTTTTTTTTCGGTGTATAATCCGTAATTCTAAAATCAGTTACTAAAAAATTTCCAGTTTTAGCTCTTAATTTTTAAGCGTACGCATTTTCAATTTAATGACTTTTAAAATGTAGCTTTTGAGACTTAATGTCTTAAATAATTAAAAATTAAAGGCGTTTGAACTTCAAAATTTTCGAATAAAACACTTTTTTTAAGCTCATTAAGTTTTACAAGACGATTCTGAATTTGTTCTAAATTAAACAATGTACAGAATTTTACGTTAAAAATTTAAGTGGTTTAAATCGAAAGCCTTAGTTTTAAAAGAAATGTAAACGTTTGATTGAAACTTTATAAACTATTTTCAATTTTAAAATAATTTCAAAGTAATATTCATGATTGAACGCTTTATTAAAAAATCCTTATAAAATATTGTTTCAGTTAAAAAAATTCCTTTTTTTACAAATCCAGTTAAAATAATTTTAACTAAGAAAAAGACTAAAAAATAAATAATTTGAAATAGAGAGCTTTTTATGTTCTATTTTAACATATTTTATTTGCAAGAAAAAATGTTGAATTTCAACGTATAAATAAATGATTTTTTATTTAGAAAAAATAATTGAAAGAAAGTATTTCAAGAGATTTAAACAAAATTTTGACGTATCAATGACAATTTAATCTATCAGCTTGTACCAACTTCGAATAAAAATAATTTAACTTTGAATTTCACTTTATTTCACTTGAAGTTCACTTTAAAACAATTTTAATCGTTCAATTTGTATTTTTTCTATCTAAAAATTGTTTGAAATGATATATAATTTTAAATATGTACAAATTTATAGATTTTATATTATTTAAACAGAATGTAATCCATTTTGTACGTGTAAATTGTCGAGCATTTTAATTTTGAGTGATTTAAATTGCAGTTCAGTTTTTATTACTTCAAATGAAAAATCTTTAGCTTTAAGAGTTGCTTTTTTAAATCCCAATGACCGTGAAAAATTTCTAAGAATCGGGAATTTTGCCATCTATTAAAATGGGCACTCTGAAGGGGCTTTCTCTGATTCTACTGAATTTCTGAGGATTTCAAAAATTGAATTATTTTTTAAAGAATTTAAAAATATTTTACAGATTTCAAGATGTTTTGCTAAATTTTCCTCGATTTTTATGGGATTACGCAAGATTTAAGTGATTTTTATCAATTTAAAACGATTTTATAGTCCTGATTATATTATAAAGGATTCTAAGAGATTTCAAAAAGGTATCCAGGATATCAATGATATTTAAAAGAAAATTTGAATGAAATTTCAAGGCGTTTCGCCAGATCTAAGAGATTAATAGGTTTTTAAAAGAAATTAAAAGATTTTAAAGAATTTTATGGGATTTAAAAAGATCAGCAGATTTCAGGGATTTTTACAATAATTTCACCCGGCTTAATAGGTGATGTATAAATTGTATACAATATGTAAAAAATAGTACACCCTTCGATTTAATATTTTTTTTAAATTGCATTACACTTTTTTAAAAATATTTTTCCAAATTTCTGCTACTTTTGGCCCAATTTTCGAATTCGTCAAACGAGTCCGAGGCCTAGAAGTATGAAAAGTATTTACGATATTTTGCTTATAAATTGTTCAGGTTACAGGAAGCCAACAATCAGTTAGGAAAGGAATCTCAGGAAGGAGTTGTCGCGAATGGTTCTAACGGTAGAGTTCCAAGTCCTGTATGTCTTTTAGACACACTCAGTATTCCCCCGAAGCACGACATCGCACAATTTTTACTCGATGCTAAAACGTCACACCAAAGGCTAGTTGATGTTTTAAAATCGATAATTGTGTCAAAGGATCATTTGACAGTCAAGGATTATGGCATAAATATGCCTAATCATCCAAACATGAATGATCTTGAGTTTCAATGTGGATACGAGTGCGCGTCAACACTCATTCAATCTTTCGCTACGTTGATAGCGAACAGGTATGTAAGAAGCGATACAAATTTTGTAGTATTAATCGAATCACGATTTCCAAGCCATCTCCAAGAGGAAAATTCAGCTTTTTGTTTGAAAATTAGACGATTTGGTTAAAAATTATTATTATTTTTCGATTCATCAGTTTAGTTAAATTTATTTTCTTTGAGTAAAAGTTTAATTATTCTTGGAAAACTATTGTATTTTGTTGAAAATGTCTTTTTTTAAAAATAAAAATAAAATTTTATTTAAAAATGTAATTTTCATCTTTTGTTGAAAATCTATTTTTTGGTTTAAAATTCAACTGTTTGGTTGAAAATGCATGCAATTGGTCAAAAATACGTTGTTTTTTTTTAAATAAAAATAATCACATTAATCGTAAATTTCGCTTTTTGGTTGAAAATTCGTCTTTTTGGTAGAAATGAAGCATTTTTGGTTGAAAAATTGCTTATTGTGGTTCATGATTCATCATTTTAGTTAATATACTTTTCTTTTATTAAAATTTTAACTATTTGTTAAAAACTCTTGTATTTTGTGAAACATTTATCTTTTTTGGGAGAATATTATACTTCTTTGTTGAAAATGTTTCTTTTTGAAGATTTAAATCTGTGGTTGAATATTTAAGTATTTTGTCGAAAATTCTGTTTTTTTAGTAATAGATTAATTGTTTTAACTACAATTTTAATTATATTATTTGTTCAAATTTGACCTTCTTGACTTATAAACTAAACTATTTGGTTGACAATTCATATTTGATCCTGGTTTAAAACCAATTTTTTTTTAACTGAAAATTTAATTATTCTATTTTAAGTTGAAAATATATGTATTTTTATTTGATAATTCAACTATTTGGTGGAAAATTGATTTATTCTGTTTAAAATTCGTCTTCTTTGACAAATTTATTTTTTGTCTTTTTGGATGGAAAGTGCATATTTTTGGTTCAAATTTCGCTATTTAGTTAAAAATTCATTTTTTGCTTTAAGATTCATCGTGTTTAAGTTGAAAATTCATTTCTTTACTTGAAACCTTAAATATTTTTTTGAAAATTGTTTTTTTTATGGATAAATAATTTTTGAAACTGAAAATTTTAATATTTGTTTTATGCTCGAAAACTTGTATTTTTATTTGAATATTTACGTATTTTATTTAAAAATGCAATTTGTTTGGTAGGAAATACATATTTATAGGTTCGAAATTCATTTGTTTATGTAGAAATTTTGATTTCTTGCTTTTTAATTCAAGAATTCGATTGAACTTTAATTTTTTTGCTCAAATTTATATTTTCGGTTTGAAAAGTAAATTGTTTTGTAGAAAATTCATCTTTTTGGCTTGGTAATTCAGTATTTCAGATGATATTTTTTGTTATTTTATAAACAATCTTACTTTGTTGAAAACTCCATTACAATAACAATTTGACACAATAATAAAAACAATAATTTGTTTTAGTTGATTCATATATTTTGATAAAAATTCGTCTTTTTGGTTAAACTCAACTGATTTTGGTTTGAAACTTAAATTTTTTGGTTTAAAATTCCACAATTTTGTTGAATAATCAATTTTATGTGGTTGAAGATTAATTTTTTGAATAAAAATTTAACTATTCTATTTTAAGTTAAAAATTGTCTTATTTTTTTTATTTGATAATTCAACTGTTTGGTTAAAAATTCATGTGTTTTTTTTTTAATTTCGTCTTTTTGACAAAAGATTAAGCTCATTAGTTAAAACTTCATGTTTTTGGTTGCAAATTTAAATATTCTATTTCTTAATGAAAATTTAACTTTTTGGGTGAGCTTTTTTTCTTTATTGACTAAAAATACTTCTTTGTCAAAAATTCAATTCTTTCGTTGAAAAATTCTTTCGTTCTTGTTTTGAAAATTATTATTTTTTGGTTGAGGATTCAACTAGTTTGTTTAAAATTCTTGTTTTTTTTTTGGTTGCATACTATTTTGTTGTTGTTGAAAATTCCTTTTTTTGTTGTTAATGATTAATTGTTTTTAACTGAAAATTTAATTATTTATGTTTTGCTTAAAACGTTCTCATTTTCCGTTGAAAACTTGTCTATTTGATTGAAAATTCATCGTTTTTCATATAAAATTAATTTTCTTCATTGGAAATTCATATTGAGCATTGAAAAATCAATATAAAATGATGTATGACTGTTGTCGCTAAAACTCTTAAAAATAAATTAAGAAACATTTTGTGTAATTAGCATTATTGATCTTGTACCCGGAGAGAAATTTCAAGGAAATATTTTACGGAACCCATGCTATTGCAGCAACGACCGTTGTTCTAAAAGCAAGGGTTCCGCGATTTTAGTTCTTGCGCAAAAGCGAGAATAAAATCAAGGAGCAGTTCCGTGAATTAATATCTTGAAATTTCTCTTCGTGTATTAGGTTTAAGTTTGTTTTGGTACGTATAATAAAAGTTTATATCGTTCAGGGAACATACAAAATTGGTCAGAAAAAATGCACGTAAACTCGAAATTGGGATTCTGTAACAACCCTGTCCTTGAAATCTTTTGAACTATTTGTGTAATCTTTGAAATTAAGTGTGCATTAAAAAGCCCCCTCAGTAATTTCTGAAAAAGAAGGAATAATTCTACTCATTTTGATTAGGCGGAACAAAGGCAAGTGCAGTGAAAATCATTCAGACACTTCACTGGTCATCGACGAAGAAAACTGTACTTACTGCACCTTGTCCCCTCTCTTAAATTCCAACCTTTTCATGGTAATTATGAATCTGCGTTTTCCAGTTCGGCAATTTAATCGAAATAACATCAATTGTGAAATTTTCATTCGTAGGTAAAAGAGCTCTCCATGGAAGAGGAATCTTCACATTCTAAAGACAAACTTTTTCCACCCTTCAACAATGACATTGCAGGTGACTAGAAAATTTTTTAATTTAAAAAAGAAAAAGATTGACAGGGTAGAAATTAAAATGATTGAATTTAAATATGAACTATAGGAATGGCGAAGCGTATAGCGTCGAATTTTTCGGCGATCAAGGACCTTTACAATCAGGTGAGCTCTGCGATGCCTTGCGAGTGTCCAGAAGTTGTGACACCTCAAGCGGAGTGGACCAATCCGAATCTGAATGCAATTGACGAACCGAAATTATTAGAGTGCGAAACTGAGTCGGCTCAACCAAAGGAAAGTAGATCGAATTGTGTCGCAGAGGATGTAGACTTTAGGAAACTCGACTTCCAGTCGTGTCCCTGCGTTTATCAGCATACCAAAGACATCGCAGAGAAAAGGAAAGAAGTGGACAATCCGCCCTGTCCGTGTTTGCTAAATTCCAAACGAAAACTAGACACGTGTCCCTGTTTGAAAAATAGTAAGTGTTCGCGGCTACTTATTTCCAGCCGTTGGCAGGGTTGCTACATGTCAGAGAATTTTTGAATGTCAGGGAGTTTAAAAGTGGGTTTTCTCGAAAATTCGTCTTTTTGGGTTGAAAATTCAACTATTCTGATAAACAGTTACAACTATTTGGTTGGAAATTTACTTTTTTTTTCGTGGTAAAAATCTAACTTTTTTCTTCAAAATTAATATTTTTGGTGCTTTGTAGACAATTCATCTTTTTGGGATAAAAATTAATTTTTTTGCTTGAAAATTAGGTTTTTTAACTGAAAATGTGACTGTTCCATCTTCAGTCGAAAATTCGACTTTTTGGATAAAAAATTACTATTCTTGGTTGAAAATTAATCTTTTTGATTGAACATGTATATTTTTCGTTGAAGATGTATTTTTTTTGGTTAAAAACTTAACTATTTCCATGAGAATTCATCTTTTTTATTAAAAATTCAACTATTTGGTTGAAAATTCATGTATTTTGATAAATATCCATCTTTTTTGGTAGAAAATTGATCTTTATTTTGAACATTCTTTTCTTTGTTTAATAACTTACCTATTTGGTTTAAAATTCCTCTTTTTTGGTAAAAATTTAATTTCCGTGGCTGAAAATTCAATGATTAGATAGAAAATTCATGTATTTTCTAAAGTTTCATCTTTTTTGTATTTTTCGTTTAAAATTCCGCTATTTGGTTGAATATTCGTCCTTTTTGGCCTGAATAAAGCATTTTCAGTTGGATTTTTTTTCTTTTTTGTAGAAAATTAATCTATTAGTAATTTGTTCCTTTTTTTAAATTTATTTTTTAAACTAAACATGTAACTTTTCTTTCTGTTAAGGCTTAAAAATGGATTTTTTTTATAATTAGGAATTCATGTATTTTGTTTCAAATTTGTCTTTTTTGGTAGATAATTCAACGATTTGGTTAAAAATTATTTAAAAAAATTTTTTTTTGCGATTCATCAATTTAGTTAAATTTATTTTCTTTGAACAA
The DNA here is from genome assembly GCF_010883055.1 of Belonocnema kinseyi. Classification (NCBI taxonomy): domain Eukaryota; kingdom Metazoa; phylum Arthropoda; class Insecta; order Hymenoptera; family Cynipidae; genus Belonocnema; species Belonocnema kinseyi. The sequence continues at coordinate 103,864,941 of NC_046658.1, forward strand.
AAGTTTTATTATTATTTGAAAACTATTGTATTTGGTTGAAAATTCGTCTTTTTTGGTGGGAATGAAGTATTTTTGGTAGAAAGTTTGTTTATTTTGGTTGAAGATTCATCATATTAGTTAATATACTTTTCTTTCATTAAAATTTTAACTATGTTGAAAACTCTTATATTTGGTGAAAAATTGATCTTTTTTTTTTTAGTTAAAGATTAATTGTCTTCACTACAAATTTAATTATTCTATTATTTGTTACAAATTGACCTTCTTGACTTTTAAACTAAACTATTTGGTTGACAATTCGTATTTCTTGTCAGAATATATATCTTCTTGTTTGGAAATTCATCTCTTTGGTTAAAAACTTAACTATTTGGTTGAAAATTCGGTTTTTTTTTCTCCAAAATACTTGTCTTAACTTGAATTGTTTTCTTTTTAGTTCAAAATTTACGTGTTTGATTAAAAATTCGTATTTTATGAAAGAAAATTAATCTTCTTGGCAGAAAATTCATCCTTTTGTTGAAAAATCATTTATTTGGTTAAAAATTGATCTATTTTGAAGAAAATGTAATGCCTTTAAGGTGCAATATCTGTGTATAGACTGAATTTTCCTGAATTCTTTGAAATATTTCAGGGTATTTTCAAAGTTTCCTAGAAATTTTTCATAGAGTTCAATAATTTGAAGCAATTTTTAAGATTTTAGGGTATTTTAAAACTTCTAAAATCTAAGTCTTTTTCAAGAGCTTTCAATTTGAAAAATTTTTAAGTTTCAAAAGACTCTAAGGAATTTTTTAATAATGTCATTAATTTACAGGGATTTCAAAGCGTTTGAAATCTTTCAAGATAAAGAATTTTCTAGAATTGCGGAAGATGTGGAAATTTAAATATTTCACAGGATTTTTTAAGATTTCAATGATTTTAAGGGATTTTAAAGCTTCCAGTGCATTTTAATATATTTTCCAGGGCTTCAGGAATTGTCATAGAATTTCACGGGATTTTAAAATGAGGTATTTTATAGGGTTTCCAACATTTAAAGAGATTTGAAATTATTTTTTTGAATTCACCCTGATTTCTTTGGAATTCTTTTGATTTTTTCAATTCTCTTAAATTTGTCTAAATTTACTGAATGTAATGCAATACAGTGGATTTTTTATATATGTAATTGATCTTTTAACAAATTTAAAGAGATTTCAAAAGACTTTAAGGATTTAAAAAATGGTCGGTTATTTAAAAATATTACAAAGAAATTTTTAACTGATTTCACAAGAAGTGAGGGTGCTTATAGTGTTTCAAAGATGTGAAGAAATTTTAAAATATTTTTTGCAATTTTATTTGGGATTGGCTTTGAATTCTTATTGATGTATCCTGAATTATTTTAAGGCTTTTGAATTCTTCTAAAATCACTCAATTTTACGCAATTTAATGGATTTAAACAAAATTGTTCTTCAATTTATCTCGAACCTTAAATTCTTTGGAATTTTATCAAATTCTTTTGAGTGTCCTTTTAATTTGCCTAAACTCATTTAAAAATTACTAAATTCCATGCATTTTTTCATATTTTTTCATTGTTTTCAATTCACTTGATTGCTTTTTAAATTCAGCTTGATTTTTTATGAATGTCATCGAATTATTCTTATATGCCTTAAATTCTTCTAAATTCACTCAAATTTTACTGACATAAATGGGTTTTTTCAATTTTTTGCAATTTTTCCAATTCATTTAAATTTGTTGCAATTTTTGTAGTCATTAGTCACTTTTTTTGTTAGAAATTAATAGGGTTTTCAAAGATTTGAACTGATTGGAATTTATTTTGAATTTACATTAAATTCTTTTGAATTCCTGAATTCCTACTCAATTCTAGTTAAGTCAAGGGAATTTTTTTAAATTTCATAATTTGTAATTGTTTTCAATTCACTTGATTGCTTTTTAAATTCAGCTTGATTTTTTATCAATGCCATCAAATTCTTCTAATATACCTTAAATTCTTCTAAATTCACTCAAATTTTACTGACAAATGGATTTTTTCGATTTTTTTTTGCAATTTTTGCAGTCATTAGTCACTTTTTTTATTAGAAATTAGTAAGGTTTTCAAAGATTTGAAGTGATTTGATTTTTTTTTAATTCACACTAAATTCTTTGCAATTCCTTGAATTGTTTAAATTCATTTTGCTTCTTCTAAATTTACACAATTCTACTGCCAAGGGATTTTTTTTTTAATTTCATATTTTTTCATTATTTTCGATTACCTTCATTGCTTTTTAAATTCAGCTCAATTTTCTTAATGAATTTTTTCGATTTCTTTTCAATTTTTATACTTCGTTTAAATTATTTTGAACTGTTTTGTAGTCCTTAGTTACTTTTTGGCTAGAAATTAGTAGGATTTGAAGATTTGATGTTCATTTTTTGTTTAATTCACCCTGAATTTTGATTAATTTACTTTAAATTCTTCTAAATTCTTTATAATTCTGTTGAATGTTTTTAATTCACTTTAATTCGACTAAATTTACTTAATTCAGTGGATTTTTCTAAATATTTAAAAATGTCTATTTAATTAATGCTGAAGTCTTTTAAGCTCACTTTGAATTCTTAGGCATTTCCTGAAATTCCTTTGAATTCAATCAAGTTTTTTCGCATGTTTAAATTGATTTCAATTTATTTGATTTTTTTTATTCACCCTGAATTTTCATGATTCTTCTCTTTCCCTAAATTCTTCAAGATTTATTCCAATTTTTCGGAAATAAATCGAATTTTTTATTATTAAAAATTTGTTTTCAATCCATTTGAATTCTTTTGAATTCAAATTGATTTGTTTTGAAGTCTTATGAATTTATCCTGAATTTATTTGAATTTGGTCCCTAAATTTTATCACATAGGGACTGCGAGCCTGTTATTTCGTTGTTTATTTTTTCCTATCTGAAAGAAAATTTTGTCACGGTTCAGGGAATTTTGAATTTGGGATTTTGTAGCAACCCTGCGTTTGTTTTATGATTGGTTTGAATTGAATTCACTCGCTTTTAGCGTGGGTATCAGCTCCTTCAGATGGAACGTCGAACGGTCATTCCGAAGTGCAACCACCGGCGACAGTTCATCCGAAGTCTGATCAAGAGCCACCTAAACCTGTGATGAAAACTAGTTGCACGAATTCTGCTCAAACCCAGACGAGGCATTCGACGACTCAAACGAGAAACACGCCTCACCATCATAATCGTACTGCTCGCCAGGGTAATGAAATTGATGGTTATTTGTTAGTGAATATCATTTGTAATTATCAATTAATGAATATTCATTTTTAGGTTCTACACATTCTCAAGATGTCAAGACTGCAGCTTCTGTTCACAAAGCTCACAGCCACGGCAATCAGTCTTCCGTCGCATGTCACAAACAGCACGTCGTGGAACACATTAAAAGAGTATCTTGCAGCGACTGTTAGTACCTTTTTCTTTCCCTAAAAGTATTTATTAATTAAATTAAAAAAAAAAAAAATATTGCAAAAGTCGAGGAATTTCTATAAAAGGCACTTTAAATAACTGTCAAATTAATTTACAATGTTAAAATTTTAATTATACATTTTTTTTATTCCGTTTAAAACAGACTCAATGTTAAAAATTTCACAGGGTTAAGATTCTTTTCTTTGAATATTAATGGTTAGGGAAACATTACGGAATTTAACTGTTTTGTTAAAAATTCCCTTTTTTCGGTTGAAAATACATCTTTTGGTGTTGCAAGTTTACCTGGAATCCTTCTTGGTTGAAAATTCAACATTTTTTTGTTGTTGAAAATTCGTTTTTAGATTGAAAATTTCATCTGTTTTTGTAGAATTTTTATGTGTTGGTTTGTTTTGTTAAAAATGCGACTGTTTGGTTCAAAAAGTAATCTACTTTTTGGTTTTATTTCGCAGAAATCACATCTTTTAGTAAAAAAAATGTATCCAGTCATTTTAAATGTCGCGTGATACTTACATGATTTGATACTTATGTATAATATATTTTTCGTTTGTAAAATGTCTATAATTTTATCTGAAAATTATAGTTCTGAATGTGCAATTCCAAAACTGTTGTATTTTTGAGGCCTGGAAACCTTAATTTTTGGAGGTTTCAAATTTTTAATTTCACAATATCGTTTCAAATTCAAATATTCAAAATTTCAGGACCTTTTCGTTATTAAATATTTCAAAATTTCTTGTTAAAAGCCTTAAAAGTTTTGAATTTAATAATTTTAGATGTAAACATCAGCAATTTCGAATTGAAAAGATTAAAATTGTACAATTTCAAAATCCAATTTTCAAAGTCCAATTTTTAGTTGAAGATTTAAACAAATAAATCATTTCTAATTGAAAAATCTTTGATTCGGAAATTTCGAGAATGAATAATAATTCAAAAGGAAGATTTTTAAATAATAATAGTGTTGAAAATAGAAAAAGATAACAATTAAACGATTTAAAATTGATACGTCCGTAAATGGATAATTTCGGTAATTTTAAATTGTTATAATTTTAGAGTCCATTTCATTGGTTTTAATTTTACAATTAAAATTGAATTAGTTAAATTTTGGAAAGTATAATGGGCAATTTTAAAATTATTACTTTTTAATCGATTTAAATTTACTTCAAACAATTAACAATTTTAAAGGCTTGAGTATAAAACAGTTTGAATATCACAATTTTTTGTGACCAACATTTTTTTCAGTTTTTAAAATGTTTCCCATTTAAAGTTAATCATCATTTTGAACGTTTTTTTAAGAATAATTCAATTTCTTTTTTCATTGTAGATAAATTTGTCTAATCCGTTTCAATGTTAAATTCTAATTTTATTATTTAATAAAAATGTAAAATTCTAGAATTTCAGAAGCTCTGAATTAAAAATGATTAAAATTCAAAAGTTTTCAATTTTTAATTATTTAATTTTGAAAGCTTTTAATTATAAGAACACAATTTTAATTTCTCTGAATTTTAAATGACCCAATTTTCAAAATCTAAATCTTAAAATATTCAATTTCAAAATTCTTTTTTTTTGTTTTGTTAAAAATTAATTTTTTTTTGTATAAAAATGTAAAAGTTAAATGAAACTTTAACTTTTCAATTTTAAAAAATTTATCTTTAGTTGAAAAATTCACTCATATGTTGGAAAATTCGTCATTTTTGGTTTATCTCAACTGTTTTTTATTTTAAATTAAAATTTTTCTTAGTTGAAATATCTACTATTACTATCTGATTGAAAGCAGGGTGGCCGTTGGACCGGGAAACCTGGAAAACCGGGAAATTTATGAGACAGGGAAAAGCCGGGAAATCACAGTGAATTTATTTTTTGACCGTGAATTTTACAAAATTTTAAAATAAAAAATCTGTCCAAAGTTAATTTGAACCGTTGTTTAAATAATTAGTTAAACAAATGTCATAGGTCAATTGTAACGTTCAAGGTCAGTTAGAGGTTATTTGAAATTAACAAAGTTTTCCAAGAGGTCAGTGTAATTCCTGAAGTAAATTTCAACGAGAAATTCATTGGTGAGTTCTGTATTGATCTTTGTTACAGCGTTTTGAATATTGTAAAATCATAAGGAAATTTTTCATTAAAAGTTCCAGGTCCTATACCAGGTCCTATACCGTTTTTCGATACCTAAGTCAATACCTAAGGCGATACCATAAGTCCTATACCGTTTTTCCATACGAATATTACGAATCGAAACTAAATTTACCTATTCCGAGGACATACTTACTATCTTTCGCTAAAAGATTATTATGGCGCAAGCTAAACTTTCGGAACGAGAGAGGGTATCTGTATTAATGATGCGTGATTGGGGAGATCGAGTTCGATCTTATGATCAAGTTCGTTTGCTTTATAATCGCACTTTTCGTCATGGAGAAGGGTTAAATCCTGTCTCAAAATCAACAATTGAAAGAACTGTAAGGCGCTTTATGAATCATGGATCTATCAAGGACCTTCAGAGAACTGGTCGGCCAAAATTTGCAGGATCTGAGGAGATGCAGATGGACATAGCCCAAGAATTTGTTGAAACCCCACACCTTAGTTTATGTCGATCTAGTGACGAGCGTGACGTTGCTCCTGAGACAGTGCGAAATATTTTAAAAAGCATTAATTTCCATCCATATAGAGATCCTCTTTTCTGGTACAATACAGTATTTTCAGATGAATCTACTTTCACTTTAAAAGGTGAAGTTAACAGACAAAATTGTAGATATTGGTCCGACACAAATCCTGATTGGATGTTGGAGAGTCACAATATCTACAAAAGATTAATGTTTGGGCCGGTATCTTGAATGATACATTGATAGGCCCTTTCTTCATCGATGGAAATCTCAATGCCCGTGCATATGAAGAGCTTCTCAGAAAACAAATTGGACCAAGAATAAGGGAGATTACAGACAATAATTTTCAAAATATTTGGATCCAACAGGACGGAGCAGCGGCTCATTACGGTAGGGATGTTCGAGCATATTTGGACACTCAGTTCCCTCAAAGGTGGATTGGAAGAAAAGGGTGAAATCGAGTGATCTGCTAGATCTCCTGATCTGACACCGCTCGACTATTTTCTTTGGGGTTATTTAAAGAGCAAAGTATACTCAACGCAAACGCAAAGCTTAGCCGAATCGCACAATCGGATTCTGCTACTTTGATTGATAGGGAGATGATTATGCTGTAACTCATTTTTACAATCGCATAGCTTTTTCTCAAGTAGCTCAAGGTTTTCAGTTCGAACATCTTCACTGACGCATGAAAGGCAAGGGGACTCACGCTAATCTAGCACCCCGAAACGTGAGAGGCAAGAGGACTCACGCTAATCAAGCACCCCGAAACGTGAGAGGCAAGGAGACTCACGCTAATCAAGCACTCCAAAGGGAACATAATTTACTACGCCCACGTCGTTGTTCCTGGGTAATGTTAAACGTAAACGTAAACTGCTTGGAAAAAACCTTGAAAAAACCTTGAAGATCATCACCAAGATCAGTACAGAGCTCACCATTGAATTCCTCGTTGAAATTTACTTCAGTAATGACCTTCACTTTTTTGAAAAATATTTTACCTGAGGAAATATTCAACCGTCTCGGGACTTTTTAGACACCCTGCATAGAAATGTCTAACGGTTCATTTAAAACCAGTAATTATAAATGAAATATTCAAAACTAAATGTTCAACTTTACAATTTTAATTGTTCTATTCAAACAAATTTAATGTATTATTTAATTTTTTAAATTTCGATATACAAAATAACAATTGAATACCTGTTATTCTTAGAAAAACCCAAAAAGTTGAAAATTTTTTTTAGAATTTTTGAACAAATTAAAAATATATTTGAAATTTTAGATTATTTCAAATAATTTAAACGTAGTATCTACGTGTACTGATAAGATACGGCTATTTGTATTAAAAATTTCGAAACTTTATAAGAATTTCGAAAGGAATTTAGGGACATTTTTGGAATTTTAAAGGATTGTATAAAAAATTTAAGGGAAAATTCAGTTTCAAGAATATATAATCGTTCAATTTTTAATGTTTCTAGTCTAAAATTGCTTAAAATGATATAATTTTGAAAAAAAGTTATTGGTTCTTCAATCTAGACTTTTAGAGTATTAAAAATGATAACTTGGATTTATATTTTTGGAACCGAATGTATTTAACTTTAAATTGTTCATTTGAAAAGCTTTCATTTTACGCGTGTAAACTTTCATTTTAAAAGTGTAAAATTCAAGAATTCCACTTTGAGTGCTTTAATTTGCAGCTCGGTTTTTATCACTTCAAATGGAAAAACTTTTGGCACGAGAGATTAAAACGGCCATCCTGGAAAGCTTATGTATTGTGTTAAAAATTGAGTTTTTAAATACCAAATTTACTTGCCTTGGTAATAGTTAAATTTCGTTCAAAATTAATTTCTTTGGTTGAAGGTTCATCTCATTGGTTGAAAAATTAACTATTTTGTTGGAAAATCTACCTTTTCCATTTTTGGTTGAATATTGACCTTTTATAGTTGGAAAGTGAACTATTTGGTTTGAAATTTCAATTCTTTTGTTGTAAATTCAAGTATTTTGTTAAAAACTCATTTTTTCTTGGTGGAAAATCGAGCTGCTTTGTTGAACAGTCATCTAAGTGGATAGAAAATTCATCCTTTTAAATTAAAAAATTCATTTTCCATGGCAGAAAAGGATTTTATTTTAGTAGAAATTTAATCTTTTTAGGTTGAAATGTCAGCTATTAAATTTTTGTCGAGAATTCATTTTTTTAGGTTGAAAACTCAATTGTTGATTTAAAAATTCAACTATTATGCTGAATATTTAATTCTTTTGTTAAGAATTCAAGTATTTTGTTAAAACTTAACCGTTTGAATGGACAATTTATCTTTTTTGTTAAAAATTCAACAGTCTTCAAAAATTCTATTGTTTGGATGAAAAAGTGGTCGGGGAAAAGCCAGGACATTTTTAAAATGAAGTCTTGGGACAACCCTGTTATGTATAATTAAAAGTTTATCAATATCAGTGATGCATGAACAATTGAATTGTTATTCAGACAAAAACATATCTGTCTTCTGACGCAATTTGATGTAGCGAGATGTAATCATTAATTGTTTTCTTAGTAAGCCCCGGTGATGGAGATTGTTCAGATTCAGGAAGCAGTCACGAGGATTCTTGTTCGACAAGTAGCTCATCTCCCCGGGATTCCAATCGACATTGCGATTGTTGTTACTGCGAGGTTTTTGGTCACGGAGTTGTGAGTAATAAACTAAAAATCAGGTCAAAAGATGAGATATGTAGTGCCACAGTGGCTGTAATCAGATTTTTTTTGGGTTAATTTCTAGCCTTCCGTAGCGCCTGTTAGTCGTAACTACAACGAAATGAGAGATAGATTGAGACAGTTGTTGACAAAGAAAAAGGCTACAAAGTGTAAAGCTGCGTGTAGCCCTCCGAAAAGTCCCGCTGAGTCGTTACCGTCGAATGCGAATTCCGAATCGAAGACGCCGACGTCGTCAAGTCATTCGGCACCGAGGTCAAATACACCTTTATCCACAGCGTCTACTGTTCTGCTGGATAATAGAGATCAAAGAGATTTAGATTCCCTACTAGAATTTATAGAAGGCGGACAAAATGGAAAGAGAGACAATAAAAAGGCTGAAAAGAAGGCGCGGCAGAAACAACGAAAGGTAAGGAAAATATGCATTGGCAACTAGAGTTTTGAGCTGCCGGTTATATTGCTTTGAGAACGGTAATAAGAATGAGAATATAACCGAGAAATAAATTTTCTGAGAATTTATGAGAATCTCAGAATTTATTTTAATTAATTGGGAATGGTTAAATTGCGATACGCCATCTGTTGACAAAAATCCGAAATAGAATAGATACGATTTTAGAGCTGTACATTAATTTTTTTATAAAAGTGTTTTAACTATTTTTGTTGTGGAGTCTAAAGTATTTATTGGATATTCAAAATAAGTCTTTATCGGAAACAAAGGGGTGTAGCTGGAATTTACATCTTATAAAGTTAAGAAACATATTTTTTTTACAGAGATATCTGTATTCTTTTTTAAATTACATTTTCAGTTGACCAACTGTGAATATAAATTAATAATGATTTTTAGAACTATACTGTTCTTTAAGATTTAAAAAGTGAATAATAATTAATTTGACAAGACGATTCGAAATCAGTTCGCAATTTTAAAATTTCCCCCTTCTAACGTTAAAAATTATGGAAACTATTTCAATTGGAAAGTCTTATTAGTTAAACAAATGTAAACGCCCGATTGAAACTGCAAAACTATTTCAAATTTTAAAATGACTTTAAAATAATATATTCATAAACAAAGGCTTTTATTAAATTTGAAATATTATTTCAGTCTAAAATCTTTCATTTTTAAACCATTCAATTTGAAATTGTTTAATCAAGAAAAATTAAGAATTATTTAATATTTATAAATATCTGACTGTTTATTTAAAATCTGTGATTATTGTTAAATATTACAAACTGAATTTTGAACGTTACACTTTAATTGGAATGATGTTACACTTTAATTTGGAATGGCTTCAGAAAATTAAAAAAACATTTCCTATGAAAATTAATAATAATTTTTATTTTGAAAAGGTAATTTTGAGTGATTATTCAAAAAGATTTAGAAAGATTTTAAAAATGATCAAAAATGAATGTGGAAGATTTGAAGGAGATTTGTTTAATTTGGCAGAATTTAAAAAGACGTTTCAAAAAAATTGGATTCATTTTAAAGAATGTTTAGAAATTCTGAAATAATTTCAAAAATAATAAAAAAATTAAAAAAAAATAATGTAAACAACATGCAGATGTTTCAAGGTTTTCAAATAAAATTTGGAAGCATTTTAAGGATTTTTTAACCATTTAAAATATAAATAATTTAACTTTTAATTCAAGAAGTGTTCAGTTTATAAAAAAATGTAATCGTTCAATTTTTAATGTTTCTGGGTTAAAATTGCTTTAAATGATATAATTTTGAAAATTTCCAAATTCATTGATTGATTCTTCAATTTATACTTTAGAGCTATGAAAATGATAACGTGGGATAATATTTTTAGAACTGAATCTGAATCTTTGAACTCTACAATTTATAAAAGTTACAAAATTTATTTTACAGTTTAACTGCATTTAATTAAAAATTGTTCAATTTAAAAGTGATCGTAGCTTCCATTTTATATGTGTAAATTATTTTAAAAGTTTGAAATTCAAGAGTTCCACTCAGGGTGCTTTCATTTGCAGCTCAGCTTTTATTAATTCAAATGGACAAATTGTTAGCTTTAGAGTTCGATTTTTTAAATTTCATTGACCGTGAAAAATGTTTGCGAACCGTAAAATGACCGGGAATTTTTTTCGTGGATTAAAACGGCCACCCTAAATCTTCTATTATTCGTATTCTTCGCATAATCTGGATAAAATCTTTCGCTACATACATTAATTCAAGTTTATTTACATTTAAATTCATTGAAACTTACATGAAATAGTGAAATAATTATATATTTTTTTAAACCTATTTGACAAAAATGTGTCTTTTCACTGTATAATATGGAAATTCTATCTAAAACTGTTTGTTTATTTCTGAAAATTTGTTTTTAGTATTCAATCATTGTTTTATACTTTACAGAATTATCGTAAAAACACTTTTATTAAAAAATTAATGTACAACTTCAAAATTGTACCTACTCCTTCTAGTTTCAGTGTTGGGCACCAGGTGGCTAAATGGTAGACCACCATTCCCAATAGAAAATTGCATGTTTTTGTTAACTTTTCGGTTAAAAATTTAACTCTTTTTTTTTTAAAGTTTGTCTTTTTTTGTTAACGTTTACCTGCTTCAGCAGAAATTAAATCTTTTTTTTTGATAAAAATACAAATGTTTGGTAAGAAATTAAGCTTTTAAAATTTATATTTTGGTGTTGAAAGATGAACTGAAATATTTTATGGATGAAAGTTCTTCTTTAAAAAAAAAAAATCATCTGTTTTAGTACAAAATTGATTTTTTTTTTATAAAAATGCAACTTTTTGGTTTATAATTTAACAATTTTGTTAAAATTTTCTCCTTTTTAGTTGAAAGGATTCGTCTTTTTGGATTGAAAATTCAATTTTTTTGGTAGAAAATTATTTCTTGTTAAAAAATTCATAGTTTGATCGTGAAAATTCGACTGAAATCTTTTTCAACGAAAAATTCAACTATTTTGTTAAAAATGTATCTTTTTGATTTAAAACTTCATCTGTTATAGAAGAAATTTCATTTTTTGTATGGCAATGCAACTTTTTGGTTAAAAATCGTTCTTCTTTTTTTGATAATTTAATTAATTTTTTAAAACATTTCGTTGAATTTCTTTGTTTAGAAATCATTTTTTTGTTAAAGATTCATATTTTAAGATGCAAAGTTATCTCGTAGGTTAAAAGTTTAATTATTTTGTTATAAATTAATCTTTTTTAATTCAAATTCAACTACTTAGGTAAAAGTTAAACTACATTGTGAAATTTTTTTATTGAAGGCTTATGCCTGGTTGAAAATTTAACTATTTAATGGAAAATACTTTCTTTTTTTTAGAATTAATTTTTTAACAGAAAATTTAACTTTTCCATTTTTTAAGATTGATTTTTTTGTTAAAAATTTGCGTTTTATTGTGTAAAAAAATTATTTTTTAGTTTGAAATCTCCTTTTTTTTGCATAAAAGTGCATCAGTTTCATAGAAAACTAATTTTTTGTTGAACAGTCATATTTTTTGTTCGAAAATTGAAATTTTTTAAAGTAAATTTGTCTTCTGTTTTGAAGTTCAATAATTTGGATAAACTTTTATTTATTTTTTGAGTGAAAAATCTTTATTTTTTAAAAATTCGTCTTTTCGGTTATAAAATTATTTTCTTTTGTTTTATAAATTTAATTCTTTTATTAATAAAATATAAACTATGACACTTTTTTGTTGACAATTTGTCTTTTTAGGTTGAATATTCAACTATTATGTTAAAAATTCAGTTATTTTGTTGAAAATTCCAGTATTTTGTTAAAAAGTTATCTTTTAAAGTAGAAAAAACATTTTGTTGTTTGAAATACATTAATACATTTCAAAATTATGAAACACTTTAATTTCCGACTATGTCTTAGCTAGAAAATAATTTTTATTCAACCGCTGATATAATCTGAACAATAAAAATATTGTTAAAAATCATAAATTCTTTAATTCTTTTAAATTCTCCTCAATTCTGTCATATTCTCGGTTATATAACCTGAACTTAAATTCTCGGGAATTTAAGAACTCTTTTGGCAACGTATACAAATTCAAATACAATATCCGTTTGGTTTTATGACACTTTGAATCGAGGGTCGCTCGCAGTAAAACTTGAAAAAAAAATGAAAAAGAACCCTGAAATCTTCAAAATCCTATTAAAAACAGTTAATGCTTATGAAATTCTTTGACGAACCTTGAAATATTGTATGAAAATCACTTCAAATCTTGACAATTCGTTGAAATCCGATAAAATATCTTGAAATCGCTGAGGTTTGATGAAGTCTGATGTTTCCGGAAATCCTAGAAAATGTTTTTAAATACCTTAAGAGCTTTTTAAATTCTTTAGACCGAATTAATTTCAAATCAGACAGGGTCGTTTTTTAGAAGAAATTAGGCGATATGTATTTTTCTGATTTGCAAAAAAAAAAAAAAATAATAAATACAAAATTTACCAAAAAGTTATGCGTATTTGTATGTTGTGCTTTGTTTGTCAAATTAATAATTAATTATATGTAATAATAATATAATTGCCAATTTTTCTTTAAACCTCTGTACCTTTTTGATTCTTATAGCGTTTGTCATCTTCTTTCAAAATCCACCGGAAAATTGAAAAAAGGTTTAAGATTAACAAAATAACAGTGGTTTTTCTGCGAAAAATTAAAAATAGTTTTGTCAAAAAACCCACTTTTTAATTTGTTGCCAATTTTTTTTCAGCTTGTAATTTAATAATGACGATATCTTGTAAATGGTTTAGCTCGCGTTTTTTGAGAAAATCGATTTCTGATTTTTTCAGAACAACCGCTGCCAGCTTCTTAATTTTAAACCTTTTTTGACTTTTCCAGCGAATTTTGAAATAAGTTGATAAACGCTATTATAATCAAAAGAAAAGAGTTTTAAATACAAAAATTTCGGATTTTTTTTGTAAACAGAGCACAACATTCAAATACGTATACATTTTTGGACATTTTATTGTCGCAATCGATTGAAAATCCCATGGAATATTTTTACGTATCGTAGAATCTTATAGGCCCTATAAAATCCTTTCTAAACCTTTGAAAATTCTTAGTAGTATTTGAAACCCCTTTAAATTATTTAAAACCTAGGAATTCCTTCAACATTTTGAAACTATCCTGAAATCTTTTAAAATACCATACAATCTTTAAAATTCTTTGAAATCTCTTCACAATTTTCGTATTGCATTTTTTAAGATTTTGGGAATAATTATCTTGAAATATTTGAAAATCTGTTTAAATCGTTGAAACCCGATGACACGTCCCTTTTTTCATGTAAATGAATTGACATTCATTAAAATATTATAAAATATCTTGAAATCCCGAGAAATTAACTTTTATATCCTTTAAAATTATTGAATTTCTCGGAAATCTTATAAAATCTCTTGAAATCCGTGGAAATTCCGTATAAATCTTTTGAAATACTTGGAAATCCTCTAAACCCCCTTGGAATCCTTTAACATACCCTAAAATCTTTGAAATCCCTTTAAATTTTTGAAACCTATTGAAAATTCCTTGGATTTTTTTTTAATGTTCTAAAATCTTTAAAATACTTTAAAAAATTTGAAAATAAAAAGCTTAACAATTTTTAAAATCTCTTCAAATCTTTAAAGTCTGATGAAATTCCTGAATTCATGTAAATAAATACTTTGAAATCCACTAAAATATTCTAAAATTCCTTGAAAGCCCTGGAAAATCTGTGTAATATCTGGAAATCCCTTGGAATTTTTGAAAATTAGTTAGAATCTTATAAATTCCATGGAATCCTCCAATATTTCAGAAATTCAAGGAAATTCTTTAATGCAGTTTTAAAGACTCGACAAATAAAAAATTATTAGCGTTTGAAATCTACCATTTTTTTATTTAAAAAAAAAAACTTTTTAGTTGACAAAATGTGAATTTAAACTATAGTGATTCTTAAAATTTAACTATAAATGAAGGATTAACCAGTGATTAATAATTTATTTTACAAATTTTGAAAACTATGAGAGCTCATCCCACTCGAGCTGAACAAATGTATGGGTCTTTGATCGATTCGGCAGCTCAATTATTAAAGTCTTTTATTAAATTAAAAATATTTGTTTAGTCTGAAACTTGTCATTTTTGAATGAAGAAAAATAACAATTGCTTAATAATTAGAAAGATTTTATTGATCTTGTAAAATCAGTAATTATAAACCAAATTTATTTAGAACTAAACACAAGACTCAATTTTGAAACTTTCAATTGTTCTATTTGAAATAATGTAATTTACAAGTAAAATCGTTGAATTACCCAGAAAAAATGAGAACAAGTTGAAGAGATATTTAGATGGTCTGAAAAGATTCAAAATTAATTCAAAATTTGAAATTACTTCAAATAATTTAAACGAAGTGTCAACGAATACCGACAGAATCTGGCTATTTATACCGACATTTTGGTGCAAATAGCCCACGCTCTAATTCAAAACAAAATATAGATTTTTGCAGATTTCGAACAAAAAATTTAGAAGCTTTTTAAGAATTATGTAAGGCTTCAAAACAATAAAAAAAATTCTTAAGATTCCCAGGAAAATGGAATACTTCATAAATAATTTAAAAATTGAATAAATCTAAAACAACGCGTACATGTTTCAAGATTTTGAAATACAATTTTAAAGCTTTTCAAAAACTTTTAAACTATTTACAATGAGAGTAATTTAACTTTTAATTTAAAAAGTGTGCAGTGTTTAACAAACATGTAATCGTTCAATTTTTAATATTTCTAGCTTAAAATTGCTTAAATTTATTTGCAGCTCAGTTTTTGTTACTTCAAATGGAAAAATTATTGGCTTTAGAGTTAGAATTTTTTTATTTTATTGACCGTAGTCAAGTAAGTGAAGCCTTTAAAATCTGTCGAAATCCCTTTAAATCTTTCAATTTTTCAGAAATCTTTAACTCTAAAAAATTGTCTAGTCCGCCTCTGGTTTAAATTTAAATATTATATGAAATGCTGAAGTTCCAAAGTTAGAAGTTTTGACATTTAGAAAAAAAGAGGAATTATTAAGGGTAATTTTTTTGCTTCTAGATTGAAGACAAACTCAAACAAGAAAGACTCGAAGAGGAACGGCAGAAGTTGATAGAAATTCGAAAAAAGACGCCGGAAGTGACTATCACTGTTGTCGATCCTCAAAGACCTATGCCTCACAGGCTGCAGTCTCATCGGAACTTGCCCGAGGTTTCGATCCTCCCAGCATCCTCGCCTATCGTGTTAACCGCTTTAAAGCAGTGTAATATTAAGAATAAGAAAAAAGACAAGTACGAAGCTCCCAGTAACATAAGTGTCTCTAGTAAGAGCAACGCCAAGACGAAAGGTGTCGCTCATACGAATCAAAAAATTAAAGGTCCAGTCTCTGTCGACCGGGTCGATGGAGTTTTCAGTTCGAATCAGAGCTCAAAAAATAGTATTAAGACAGAGAAAGTAAGCAATAATAAGGTGAATAAGGCACAGAATAAGTCGGGTGGTAAAAAGGGCGGCAAAGTGGCTGCACCTCCTCCAGCTCCTCCGACTCCTCCTCCGCCAGAGCCGATAGCCATAGATGAATCCTTGTTAACTAAGAAGGAAAGGAAAAAATTGAGAAGAGAAAGGCGGAAACTGGAAGAGGCTAAGCAAGAGACTGATAACCATCTGCAGATTGTGACGATCAAGAGGGTTATGGAGTCGAGTAGTGCCGAGCCTACTGTAACAATAACGCTCAAAGGCCAAACACCCGCGCAGGATAAGGTATTGTTTACTCTAGTGAATGGCCAAACTAAAGAATCCACCAAGTCCGACCAAGGTCAGAGTGGTGGCGGAAAGAAAAAGAAGAACAAAGGTAAAAATAATAACAACAGCAATACTAACAACAGCAGCAACAATAACAATAGTAACAATAACAGCAATAGTAACAATACGAACAATAGCAAGGTTAATAACAGCAACCAGACGCAGCAGAATAACAAACTGCAACAATCTAATGTAAAACAGCAACAGCAGGCGAAGGGAAATGATAATAAGAATGTAAAACAACAAACGGGAAATGAAAAGACCAAGAGTGGTAAACAAGTTGAACCTCTCAAGTTGCAACAGCAGGCTTCAGTAGAAACAAAAGCTACGAAATCGAAAAAGGATAAGAAGAATACCGAAAATAAAGAGAATGTTTCGCAGCAGCAGAATAGTTCGAACAAGAATAAGAATCAACAGCAGAATCAGCAACAGAATCTCACCAGCAAAAAACAAAATAAAGTTAATTCATCTTCTCAAATACAATTGGTTCAAAAGCAGACCAGTCTTAATAACGCAGTGGTTGATAAGAAGACAAAGACACAGCAGCAGCAACATCAACAGCAGCAACAGCAGCAGCAGCAAAATAAGAATAATCAAACGAATGCCAAAAAGAACAATAAGAATGTTAATAGCAGTGGTAATAACAATGGTAATAACAATACGAACAACAATGCAAATAATAAGTCGAACACGAATAAGACTGATAATAAGAAAAATCAAAGTAAAGTGCAGCAGAATTCAGGTAATAAACAACAGAGGCCGCTAACTGCTGATGTTCAGAGTGGTATTAATGAACGCGTGAGTTCACCATTTAGTAGTCAATTTAAAGACATTAGTGCAAGTTCTAAAATCAATATTGAGAATCTCAAGCTACCGCCGGGCATCACGATAACGAAAGTGGACACTCCTGCAAGATCTCTTCCAGTTAAAACGACACCGAAGCCTAAACCGCCGAACCCACCGAAGCAGACGACGATCATCGCCGCCCCAATGAACAGTGCTCAGTCTGCTTATGCCAATCAGCAGAATGGCGGTAATGTCATTGTCGTTGACACTGGAAAGCTTAAGCAAGATCTTATGCCAAAGTCGACTGATAAAGGTAAGATACTTTTCTGTCAACGTTTTTTTTTCTTCTTTGATAATATAAACTATCACTTTAGTCTCACAGAAGCAGGGTTGTGAACGGGCGTACACATGATAACGTTTTTAGTACGTTCCTAGATGATGAATGTTTTTGGCAGAAAAAAAATGACCTTTTTGTTTAAATATTTATGTTTTAGTTTAAAATTCTACTTTTGGGTGAAGAATGTTTAAATTTGATTAAAAATTGGCCTTTTTTGGTAGTAAATTAATCTTTTTGTTTGAACATTCATATTTTTGGTTAAAAATTGAAAAACGAAGATTCAAACTATAACTACTTTCTTAAAAATTAAACTTTTTAGTTAAGAATTCTTGAGTTTTATTGAAAATTCGTCTTTTTTGTTAGTAAATTAATCTTTTTATTTAAAATTTTATCTTTTTAGTTGAAAAATCAACTTTTTCGTTCAGAATTCTTTTATTTTGTTAAAAAATTTGTTTTTTTCGGTAGAAAATTAACCTTTTTGTTTACAAATTCATCATTTTGATTCAAAATCTAACATCGCGGTTTTAAAGTTGAACTACTATACCAAAGAAAAAAACCTTTTTTTTCTTTCTTAAAAATTCAACTTTTTAGTTGAGAATTCTTAAGTTTTATTCAAAGTTCGTCTTTTTCGATACTATATTAATCTTTTTGTTTAAAAATTCATCTTTTTTAGTGGAAAATTAAACTTTTTCGTCCAGAATTTTTGAATTCTGATAAAAATTAATCTTTTTATTTAAAAATTCATCTTTTTCAATCAAAATTTAACAACTAGGTTTTAAAGTTGAATTACTTTCCCAAAAATTAAAAAAAAAAACAATTTTTTCTTTCTTAAAAATTTAACTTTTTAGTTGAGAATTCTTGAATTTGATTTGTAATTGAAAATATCGATTCCATTTTTCATCGAAAATGGTCCTTTTTAAGTAAAAATTCAACCTTTTATTCAAATTCAACTATTTTATTAAAAATTTGTGGTTTTTTGTTGAAAATTGGGATTTTATCTAAAGGCTTCGTTACTTTCGGTATGGGGGGGGGGGGGGGGGGGGGGGGGGGGGGTCATTACCAAATCGGCGGAAAACATTATTAATATGAAATTGAATGACAATAATTATTCATTTGCATAAGCAGCATGATATCACTGTATTGAACTATTTTGTTAAAATTAGTTTTTTTTTGTTTGCTTAAAATAATAATTTTTTTAACTGAAAATGTAACAATTCTATTTTTGGTTGAAAATTTATAATTTTTCGTTGAAAATTCAAATACATGGTTGAAAATTCAACAGTTCCTTTGCAATTTTTTTCTCTCTTGCCTAAAAAATAATTTTTAGTTGAAAACTCAACTCATTTTTTATCAAGAATGCATCTTTATTGGAATAAAAATTTAAATCAGTAGTTGAAAGTTAAACTCTTTTTTTTTAATTAATTTTTTTTTTGTTGAAGATATATTTTAATTTAAAACTCATCTTTTTGATTGAAAAATAAGCTATTTTGTTGAATGTTTTTTTTTTTTTGTAAACAGTTAATTTTTTAACTGAAACTGTAATTATTTTAGTTAAATATTCCCAAAATTTTCATAAACTTTCATCTCTTTGTTTGAATATACACTTCTTAATAAAAAAATTTAAATATTCAATTTTTTGTTGAAAATTTATGCTTTTCAGTAGAAAATTCGTTTTTTTGTAGAAATTAATCTTCTTAGTTAAAAATTAATCTTTTAGATTGAAAATTCGATTACTCTATTTAAGGATTTTATTTGAAAATGAATATATTTTTTTATTTTTACCTTTTGCAGTTGATAATTCATAATTATAGTTGAAAACTCATTGTTTTTTGTAAAAATGTAACTAATTTTTTTCAACTCGTTTTTTATATTTAAACATTTTTTTAAACTGAAAATTTAATAATTCCAGTTAAATATTCCATCATTTTAGTTTAGAATTTATCTCTTTGGTTGAATTTTAATTTTTTTAAACTAAAGATTGAACTAGTCAATTTTTTATTAAATAAGCATCTTTTTTATTTGAAAGTTCGTCTTCTTTTATAGAAATTTATTTTCTTGATTAAAAATTCAATTATTCTACTTAATTATTCATCATTTTAGTTGAAAATTTCGTTTGTTTTTAGTTTAACTTTTTAAATTCCGGTTTCATCCCTTTGAGATGAAAATTCATCACTTTGTTTAAAAATGTAACTATTTAAATATAATGTTTAATCATTTTAGTTGAAAATTCATTTCTTTGGCTAAACAGTAATTTTTTTAAACTGAAAATTCAACTATTCAATTTTGGGTTAAAAGTTGATCTTTTTTTGAAAATTAATTTATTCTGTTGAATATTCGTGTTTTTTTGTTCGAAATTAATTTTCTTGGTTGAAATTTGATATTTTTCGTTTAGATTCAACTATTCTAGTTACATATTCACCACTTAAGTTGAAATTCATCAGTTTGGTTGAAAAAAAGCATATTTTTAGTAGAAAAAAAATCTTTGAAAATTCATCTTTTTCGTTGAAAATTAATGTATTTCAGTTAACTATTTATCATTTTATTTAATGATTAATCTTTTTGGTTGAAAATTAAACTGTTTGTTTGGAAGTCAAACTCTTCAGTTACAAATTCATTTTTTTTTATTTAAAATGTATCTATTGCAGTTGGAGCTTTATCATTTTTATTGAAAATTCATCAGTTTGGTTGAAAATTTGCTTTTTCTGGTGCATTTTTGGTTGAAAACTGCTTTCTTTAAGTTTGAAATTTAACTATTTGGTTGAAAACTAATCTTTTTTAGTTCCAAATTCAACTGTTTGGTACTTTAGACAGAAATTCAAGAAATGAATTGTTATCTTTTCAGTATTACTTAATCATTTAATTAATCAATGGCGCTTATATATTTGAGAAAATCGTGTAATATAAATTGTCAAAGCTTTGCAAATGAAACTTTTCAATTGTAAAACTAAACCTAAAAACTGAAAAAAACATTATTCATTATAAACTTGAAAAACTGTATACATATTTCGAGTTGATTAGCTAGGAAGAAACTTGAGATACCTGGAAAAAATCTGCAATTGTTGAATTTTCTTCCATGATTTGAGTAGACCCCCTAGCTTGTACTTGTTTTGATTGTTACGAAATAATGTATATTGTTTTGTTGCAGATGCGTCAAAGGAAAACCAAAGTGGAAAGAAGAAAAAGAAGAAGAAGAAGAATAAAAACAGCGTTGCCCAAAATGGCCCCTCATCAACGCATGTGCTCATATCTCAAAACAAGGATCACAGTGAGGATACGGCTAGAATACTGCACAATCCACAAACAAACATGGTGACTATCAGGAATCCAGCTTTCGGTCCGCCAAAAATGGAAGCAGCTTCACAGCAAGCAGCCATCATCAAGGTGTCTGAGAATGGGATGGTCACCATCAGGAGTCCAGCTCTGCAACAGGCTATCAATGCCGGATTGACGCCTCCACCAAAGCCAGACTTTATCATCAAGGGCGACTTGACTGGTGGAAAGTCGAGCCCAAACAATTCCAATCCAAAGCACACCAATGGCATTATTCCCTCGAGTCTGGCCGAGCTGCGAAGCAGACTCACGCCGGATTGCACGAGTTTGAGCGACCTTGCCAACATACAAATCAGCAAGGTGACGAGCGGTCAGCCGATACCCGAGAACGGGATTAATATTAAAGGAACGAGCGTGACCTTGACGAAGGTGAGGAATCCGGATCCGATGATAGACGAGGTTCAGCAGGCGAAGACAGCGGTGAGGGAGGCGATAAATGCATCGATGGCGGCGGCCGTTTCCAGCAGCGGGGGTGGCGGCGGCGGCAAGGGGAAGAAAAAGAAAAAGCGCGGAAATGGCGCGAGGCAAAGCGGGGATGACTGGAACCTCGTTGGTGAGAAACAACAATAATCAAACTTTATCATGTAAATTTCCGCTTCTTTTTATTTGTTTTTGAACGCAGCCGCGTTAACGTACTAGAACCATCGAGTTTGATACTTGAAAACGAAAATTTTTAATGTATGACTAGCGTTCGTAGAGGCTTTCTTCGAGAAGTCTCTGGAACATTTTTCCTAGATTTATTTGGCGTTTACAGAGCTTACACCTTTACAGATAATTCAGATTTGTATAGTTTGAAAAAACTTTCTTCTTGCCTTATTTCAGTTTGTTTCTCACTGATTTGCGAGTACTGCGTTCTTAATCAGTCTTTTGCACTTCTGCACGTACTCTCTCAGGCATAACAGATCTCATTACCTTTCTATTTAAGTTTTACGTTTTACCTCATAGACCGGCTTATATGTTCGTCTTGTAAAGTCAGTATATCCATTATTGCATACTCGATAGGTATCATCGTTACGGTATTTGAAGGGTTGCAGTAGAGAACTAGATAGATGAGCAACAAAATCGGAATTTTTCAGGAGAGCGACAAAATATTCTTGTAAATTCGAAATCACCATTTAAAGACAAAAGTCCTCTCCTGAACTGAAGTGTTTCTTAATAAAGGCCAAAAATAGTGTTTTTATAGAAATTTTATCCAGTTCCGAGGAATAGAATGTGGAAGTTTATAAGTCCAAAAGGACAGGAACCTAACATTGGAAGAGGTTATAGCTGCGGATTGATGCAAAAAGTTTAATTTCCAGTTAACACAAAAAATAAAAACTAATCATCGTGATACTGAGTTGCTTAATTTGGAAGAACATGAATTTGGTCGGAAAATAACTAACTAATTTCAAGTAATCCATTCAAGAATTTGGAGGTTAAAATTTCATGAGGTTTGAAAATCTTCTTTTGTATAATAATTAAAAATCTAATTACCAATAATCAACAAAAAATGTAATAGTTTATATTTCAACTTTAAAAAAAATGATTAAATTTTCACCAAAAATGTTGACTTTTAACCTAGGGTTTGAATTTTCAACCTGCATAAATGAATTCTTAACAGATGTAATAATTGAAGTTAACAAAAGAATGGAATTCCTACCAAAAATAATAAATTTTGAAACCAAAAACGAATTTTCAAAAAATATTTTTCATTACAAAAAAATCCGAATTGATAAACTTTCAAGCCATAATACGATTTTTCTGTAAAATAGTTAAATTTTCATCCAAAGAGGAAATTTTAAAATAAGAAGATTAGTTTCCTAAAAAAAAAATGAATTTTCAAATAAATAGGTTAAAATTTAACTTAGAAAAAACCAATTTAAACAACATACAATGCATGCTCAAGAAAATAATCAAATTCAACAAAAGAAGTGGATCCAAACTAATGAATTTTTAAACCAAAATATGAATTTTCTGGAAACCGGTTAAATTTTTAACCAAATATGAAATTTCAAACTAATCAGATTAGTTTTCTACCAAAAAATACGGTTTTCCAACAAAGCAGGTAAATTTTTAACCAAAGAGATGCGCCTTAAAAAAAAACTAAAAAAATCAGAAAGTAGTTCAACTTGTACTCAAGTTAAACTCAGCAGTTAGATTAGATTTAGATTAGATAAGTTAAACTGAAAAGAAGAAGAAAACTATTATGAATCTTCAACAAAAAAACAAAATGCCTTTTAATAAAGTGGTTCAACTTTTACGCAAGTATTTACATTTTTAGTACAAAAGAAACCAATTTTCGTCCAAAAATGGAATAGTTATATTTTAGGTTAAAAAAAATAAAATAAAAAAAGTGTTTTCAACAATTAGTGAAACCAAAAAAAAAAAACAGTTGCATTTTCTACCAGAAAATATGACTTTTGATAAAAAATTGTTGAATTTGTAAGCAAAGATTAAAATCTTTAATGAAAATATAATTGTCAAGAGGAAGAAACTGAAAAAGTAGAAATAGAAATAGAAATACAAGACAAATAAATTGCTTTCAAGATTCTTATATATCATTAAAGGTCTACTAAAAGAAGAAAAGTATATATATATTTTTATAATTTAACGATAATAATGTTGAGAAATATCGTTCATAATGAGAAGGCAGGATATTGAATGGAAAAAAATACTATTTAAGGGCTTTTTTTTCGAAAAAGAAGGAATAAGCAGTAATATAAACAAAGATGACTTCAATTTCCAGCTACTTTTTCATTAATTTTACAATTAAAACAAGCCAAGAAAAGTACAGAGATTCAGTGATCTAGTTTTGATTTATCAGTCTTTTTATTACTATATTAAAAATGAGATTTCGGTGAGATCCTTTTAATACCACGTGTATTTGATTTTTAAGAATTTTGCATGCAAAAAGCCCATTTTCGGTAAAAATGTTGGTTGTCTAGGTCTATACTGCAACCCTTCATTTATTGCTTAAAAATTTTGACTTGCTAGTCCGTATTTTTTCTTTTTAAAGACAACTGTCGTACTACCACGAACGCGTTAGGTCGATAGAAATATAAACCATATTCTTCTAGTTTTAGTCTAAGTATTAAGGAATTTTTGTTTTTTTATGAGATGGATTTTCAAGTGAAAGTTCGCGAAACAAAATCGTGTTTATAGATTGTATGAACTGTTTTCATGTCCTAGCCCTATCTTTCGAAATGAGAGAAAACTGAATGTGATATTAAAGTACAGGGAATTTACAGCTAGAGACTAAAAAGGCGATATTTCTTATCTGCTAATGGCACAAAATAAAATTACATTTTTTCCAAATATTCATTCTCTTTCTTCCAAACGGAACTGACATTTATCCTAATTACTGCATGGGTTCGGTTACAATAGTAAAGTATTTGTGCTTAAAGTTTAAAGATTGATTTTGCACAAAACAGTTTCTCCAAAATTCATCTTCACTTTTTCCAAGCAAACTGATGTTATCAAAGTTTATGACGTTTAATTCAATTGGAGAAAATTAGTCGGAGGAAGTTGCTAAATTGTTGGAACGCAGTGCTTATTCATTCAATGAAAAACAAAATTGAAAAACAACTAGGAAGAATTTCTTGGATGAGTTTTATTTTTTCGCACTCCAGTCGAAGAAACTAGGCTTAAAATAGATTTTGCATCCCATACCCATGCAGTACGACGACAAATGCACTGCAGATGCCGACACTTACCCGATTCCTTCTCAACCCAACCCATCCACCTCCATTTGCGTTGAGTTTTGTTCATTTTATTTTTTGCTGTCTTTACCTCAAATTTAATTTTCTCCGGTTTAAAATTCTGCAATTTTAGAGTAAATCTTTCAGATTTGAGTCATTTTTTAATTTTACAGCTTTCAAACATACAAAAACAAAGAAAGTAATAATTTTAAGAAAGAACTACCTTCCTTGGAATGTCTAGGGTGTCTAGCGGACGGGGAGATCGCGAAAAACCAGGAATTTCATTTAGGATCGGGATTTTTTTTCTACTTTATTTTCTTTTCATAGTTTTCGAGAATCAGAGATAGAGGAAACTGATATGGCTTCACGTGTCGTATAATGTATCATCGAAGTTTCTCGATGATTGTCAAAGTTTGTTTATTATTAATTATATGAGAGTTGTATTTTTTTCTCTTGAATAGGTTGAGATCAATCAGAATTCTCTACAAAAGAAGCGGAGATAAAGACATTTTGTTAATTATTTAAGAAGAAATTGTAAAAATAGTGAAAATTTAAATACTGTTTTAAGATTTAAATAGTCTAATATAATAAACTTTTTACAAAGTGGCTACAAAAAAGTTGGAAGAATTCAAAGGATCTCATCTTTATGAAAATTAGATCAAAAATCAAATGAATAAATA
>NC_046658.1:103890352-103898946 GCF_010883055.1 Belonocnema kinseyi
CAATATTTTTGTTTTAACTTTATATATATATTGCACCACGCAAGCAAACATTATCACAATAATACTAGTAATACGTTGGTGTATTTTCATAGACTTTGTGTATTTTCATAAAAATTATCTAAATGTCATTAAAGAATGTTTATTATGTTAGATATGATTTCAATTTTAAGAAAACATTGAAAATTGCACTACTTTTGTAATATCTTTGTAAAAGTTGATAAAATCATTTCATCCTGAATTATTTGATAGATAATTTCGATAGCTTTTAATATATTTACGATAAAAAATGTTAACTTTCATATAATTAACTTTAAAAGAATTTTGGAAATCAGTGATAAATAGTTCGTATCATGTTTGTGATCGTCAATCTACGGGACTGCCACACAGTTAATTAAGTCACTTTTAGTCACTTCTCAAAACACTTTTTGGTCCATTTGAAAAAAATAAGGCACTATAGTCACTTCTTAAGATAAAGCTCACTTTTTTGAATAAATTAAAAGACGGAACCCAAGAATTCCTAAATTTTATTAATTTTTTTAAAGTTCTTTTAAATTTACCCTGAATTTTTTTTAATTTCCTTGAAATCTAATGAATTTAATGGATCTTTGGTGAATGAAAGTTTTTTTATTCACCTTGAAGACTTTTAAATTTACCTTTAATTCATACGGATTTTATCAGATTCTTATTCAATAATTCTATTTGCTCCTATTTATTTAAATTTAATGCAATTTTTGATTTCGTTTGGAATTCATCCTTTATTCTTGTTAAATCATTCTGAATTATTTTTAACTCTTTTGCATTTTTTAAAATTCTCTTACGTTTTTTTAATTTACCCTGAATTTTCTTGAATTTACTTAAATTCTTCTAAATTTACTCAATTGTGGACAATTCATTAATTACAAAAAATTTAAATCATTCTAAATTGAATAAATTTTTAAAATATTTTTGAATTTTTATCAATTTCATTGAATTCTTCTCATTTCCCTGATATTTTTTTCAATTCACTCCACAATTTTACTCAATTCGATGGAAATAATTTATTTAATCATTTTTGTTCAATTATTATATTTTTAAAATTCCTACGAATTTCATCAGTCTTGTGAATTCTCTTGAATTCTTCCAAATTGACTTTAATTTGACTGAAATCAATAGAATACGTATTTTTCAATCAATTTGAATTCATTTGGAATTCACCCTGAGTTCTTTGATATTCTTTGGCATTTTTTTTAGTTTACCATTAATTTGGTTGAATTTACTTTAATTCTTCTAATTTTACCGAATTTTTCGCTCAATTTTACACAATTCATTGATTCAAATTTAACGCATTTAATGCTTGGTTGATTTCGCTCTAAATTCTGTATTGTACCATTTGACGAAATTCGATAGAAGCTTTTTGATTTAAAAAATGTTTTTCAAATTCTCATGAATTTCATCAGTGTCTTGAATTTTAAATAGAGTGAAATATTTTGCATTTTTTTCAACAAATTTAAATTTATTTTGAATTCAGCCTGAGTTCTTATTAATTTATCTTGGAAGTATTTAAAAGTTTTTTTTTAATTCGCCCTGAATACTTATAAACTCGCTTTCAATTCTTAATCATTTTGTCTGCATTTTTTTAAATTCTTTGAATTTCACTGATATAAATGGAATATTATGCATTTCTTATGAATTTAATCGAATTCTTCTCAATTTCTATTAAATTCCTCTAAATTCAGTCGACTTTTAGTTAATTCATAGTTTTTTTAATCATTTGTTAAATTTATTCTGAATTCGTTAAAATTCATCAGGAATTGTTATAAATTTAATTGAATTCATTCGAATTAAAAAAAAACACTAGTAATTATTGTATCACTTTTTTATTTTTTTCAAGTAAATTAGGCTGTGGTAGCCCTGGAAATGTAATTTCGATTAATATTTATCTCAACAGCCTGTGATTGGGGATAAGTTAGACGCGCCTAAGTAAATCGTTTTTTTCTTCTCGGCATAAATCTTCTGTACGTATATTCTTAAAATTTCCATTGCGATTCCTTCAGTTTAGGTCAAGTTAGAAAAAGACATCTTTGAATTGGCCCGGGAGGAAAATGTGGTCCGGAAAAGCCGGGAATTGCAAATTGCTTGATCGCTAGACACCCTGATTTCTCACCTTTCCTACTGTAACTCTTTAAACACTCCCCGATCTCGAGTATTGAGAGCGTGTCTTTTGCAGAGAGCGTATTCACGCCAAAAGATATAGACCTCGAGGATGGCGATATGGACGACGCGGAACGTGAACTGGAGGCCTTTAAGCGGTTCTGCTTGCAGTCGGTGCCGCCCCCACGAAAGGAGAAGGTGAATCTAAACATCAAGGACATCGTCCTCAAGAAGAAGTCGTCTTCATCGTCAACGGCGGCCGCGATAGCAGCGAATTAGCTGTCGCTTGAAGCATTCCCCTCGTCTCCCTTGACCCTGTCCGACTCATCTAGTACTGCCATGAATCCGGTGCAGAGGCTGTACAGCCAGCTTCTCAATAATGGCAGTAAGAAAGTGTCGCCCAGGGTGAATCGTCTCGGCCGTTTCTGGAATTGGCCGGTGCGATTTGAAACACTTGGAAGGATCAGTAGACGAAACGACTTTAGGAAAATAATGGGCAGAGCGACTTGAGGCAAAAGGTCTCGTGAAGAAGCTCGTTTCTGCCGTGCCCTTGTTCCGCGTCGATTGTTGAACGTGATTTTTTCAGGCATTCGGCAGGATGAAGCTTTTTCTCAACGAGCTTTTTAGGTATATATATAATGTATATGTATGTATCTACGTGTTGTAGGGAAAAAGAAAAGTGATTAGGAGGCTGATTTGCGGAGTGCGCACGATCCCGGTTGGGGCTCGAGTGAATTATTGCTCACTCTGCTTTTTGCTCGCGCATGCAGTCATACTAATTTTTCTATTCCAAACAAAGTCAACGTACACTTTTTACGCGTTTAGTGTGTCACCGTTGTGTCCATGAATTTTTTTTTTTTTTTTTTTTTTTTTGATTATTTGCGTAAAATGTTACACTTGTTGATATTTTCTACAAAGTCTTGACACTTGACAGTCAAGCGATACCTCGATAATCTCGTGTTCAGCCTGTCCGCGTTTTTGTTGCGATTAGATTAGATAAAATATTCGAATCGTGGAAATGGTGAGCCTCTGAGTGATGGCGATTTTCCTATTAATTGTTATTACTGTATACGAATGGATTAGGTGATTGATAACGTCGGCTTGGACGCACTCGAATTTTTTTTACGGTGATTTTAATGAATGAATCGTCACTTGTATATACTGCACACGTATTATTTGCAGGAGAAATATTGTCTTATTAAGCGCGACAAGATCGATTAAGGTCCCTGTAATGGACCTCTTTTACGAGTTCTCTGTGTAAAGAACTCGTACACTTGTTGGCATTTCATTATAGGTCATAGAGTATTCTAGAGATACTGTATTTGTAGAATAGCTTTTCATACATCAAGATACATTTCGTCAAGAAGATCTCAGTCTTATTCTTTTTCAATTAAACCTTCTCCTTCTGACTTTTTTAATTAGGCACTGTGTAGAACAAGATACGAAAGAAAAATATTTTCAAGTGCTTCCTAAATTTAGTTTAAATATTTCTTATGATTTTATAGTGAACTATCAATTTTTCGATTAACAGGTTAATAGTTTTAATATCAAGATTCGCGGTAGGGAATCGCCGCCAAGTAAAATAAAATAACGAAAATATATTTGATTTTCTCAAAAAATCACAAAACAAATAAGTTCTACGCATATGCATTTTATATATTTGATAAACTGGTTTTAGGTGATTCAGAAAACGTAGGAAGTGTATCAGTTTTAGTAATACAGCCTATACTACTCAACCAATTCGTAAACGAAATTTCAAAATAAGTCTGTTGGATGGAATTCTTCATGCGTTTTTTAAAGGAATTTTGTATTTATTGATTACTTTTCAGGATTTAGTACTTTTTATGAAGACTTTTTTTTTTAGTAATTAGTCACACCTGCAGCCTACACTATTCAACAGATTGGTACAACAATTGTAAATTATTTCTGTTGGATGAAGCTCTTCATTAGTTTTTCAAGAATTTTGGGATCAATGATTATTTTGAGAGATTTCATACTTTTTATGAAAAAAAATCGGTTTTTTAGGAATTAGACACACCTACAGCCTGCATTATTTATTTAACCCTTTTGTATACAAATTTCGAGATAAGTGTGCGAGTTGGAATTCTTGATCCATTTTAAGGAATTATTGATTCACTGTTTATTTTGTGAGATTTAGAACTTTTTATTTTGTAATTTTGGATTCTTTGATTATTTCGAGACACTGGATACTTTTTAGGAAGAAAAATAGTTTTTTTAGCAATTAGACACACCTTAATTCAACAATGTTTAACCTTCTCGAAATAAGTCTATTAGATGGAGTTTTTCTTTTGATTTTCAGGAAGGATTAGTACTTTTTATGAAAAAAATAGATTTTTTAGTTCCTAGACTAAACTCACTTATAATTTTGTCAGATTTAGTATTTTTTATAAAGAAAAATGGACTTTTTAGTAATTAGACAATAGGCATATCTACAGCCTTTAGCATTTAAGCGACTAGTAGAACACTTGAGATAAGTCGCTCAATTGAATTCTTCATGCGATTTTTAGGGATTTTTGGTTAATGGATTAATTTTTAAGATTTATTACTATTAAAAGGATTTCTTTTTAGTGATTAGACAAACCTAAAGCCTACAGTATTTAACCGATTGGTACAAACATTTTGAGATGGGTCCGTCCAATTAAGTTCTTCGTGCGTTTTTTTAGGATTTTTGTATTCATTGATTACTTTTCAAGAATTAGTACTTTTTTATGAAGAGAAAT
The DNA here is from genome assembly GCF_010883055.1 of Belonocnema kinseyi. Classification (NCBI taxonomy): domain Eukaryota; kingdom Metazoa; phylum Arthropoda; class Insecta; order Hymenoptera; family Cynipidae; genus Belonocnema; species Belonocnema kinseyi. Next base: position 103,895,224 of record NC_046658.1, read on the forward strand.
CGATTTTTTTAAAACAACCGATTGGTGCGGAAATGCCAAAATGAGTCTATTAAATGGAGTTCTTCATTCGATGATTTAGTATTTTTTTATGAAAAAATGTATTTTTTAGTCCCTAGACTAAACTCACTTATAATTTTTTGAGATTTAGTACTTTTTATGAAGAAAAATGGATTTTTTTAGTAATAAGACATACCTACAGCCTACAGTATTTAAGCGACTGGTCAGACAATTTTGAAATAAGTCTGTTTAATGAAGTTCTTCATGTTAATGGGTTACTTTTGATGATTTATTACTAGTAGGAAAAAAAAATTCAGTAATTCGACGAACCTGCAGCCTACATTCTTAACCTATTGGTACACAAATTTTCAGATAAGTCCGTCCAATAAAATTCTTTATGTGTTTTTCTAGGATTTTTGTATTCTCTGATTAATTTTCAAGCTTCAGTACTTTTTCTGAAGAAAAATTGATTTTTCAGGAATTAGACATACCTACAGCCTACCATCATTTAAGCGATTTGTAGAACAATTTTAGGATAAATCTGTTGAATGGATTTTATTTTTAAAAAAATAGATTTTTTAATAATTAGACACACCTACAGCGTACAAGGAAATTCTTCATGTCTTTTTTTTAGTATTTTAAGAGTAATTTATTACCTTTCAAGATTTAGTTCGTTTTATGAAGAAAAATCGATTTTTGCGTAAACAGATACAGTTTTTCAGGAAAACTTGATTCTTTGGTAATTTTTCGAGTTTGAATACTTTTTAAAAGTACTTTTCGAGTAATTTTCACGAAAAAATAGATTTTTTAGTATTAAAACACTACAGCCTATAATATTTAACCGATTGGTACAAAAATGTTAAAAGAAGCTTATGTTTTTTTTGTGTTTTTGTAGGAGTTTTTGTTGGATGGAGCTCATCCTTTTTTGTAGGAACTTTCTAATTATTAGATTTCAAGATTTAGTGCTTTTTGTGAAGAAAAATAGATTTTTTAATAATTAGATACAACTACAAAGTCAAAGTAGTCAATCAATTTTTTTTATAATATATTGTATCCTCTACAGAACTACGCCTTGAAAAGAGACACGGATCCGAGTCGAAACACGTCGGAAATATTTTAATAAAAACATTTTAAAAAACCGGAAATGGTCTTCACTATATTAATATTCTAAATACGGAAAAAAATAAAAACAACGCTTGATAACAAATTTGTACAAAAATACCGAGACAAGTCTGTTAGATGGAATTTTTTCTCAATTTTGAACCAATTTCTGATTAGATAATGATTGAAAACTCGATTTTTTAGTAAATAAACCCACATGCATTCTAGGTAGCCTAGATAGGATAGATAATTTAATTTAATGTCTACTATTACGGAATTTTTCGCAAGACCAACTTATTTCCAGCTCATTGACGTAGATTGATATATTTAAAATTATAAATTAATATCAATATTAATTATATTACTATATTATGTATTGTGCCATCGTTTCATATTGCATTATACTGTGTTGATTATTAAATATTTCTATTACTTTAAAACGAGTCTTTGATTTGAATAACAATTTTCATTAAAAAGCAGTTAAATTTTTTATATTAACTGTAAAATACTTAATTAAATGTGATTTTAAAGTTAGTTGAAAAATTGATTTAAAAAATATATGTGTGATCAAACATTTCCTAGAGAAAGATTAAGTTGTTTAATTTCCTATGGAATTGTTATTCATCGAAGGTGTGATATCTGCGATAAATAGGCGCCAGATTGGCGAGGTGTTTTATATTCTATCTTAGCAATGCAACTGCTGTTACATCTGCATACTCAAGTGCGTTTACAGGTTCTTATTATTAATTTCTTTAATAAATAATGATTGAAATCAAATACATTTTTACGTTTAATCGTTCTTAAAAATGTTGTATATGAAATAACTTCAGTTTTCAAAATAAAACCTATAAATCCGCACTAGTAAAGACGCAAAAATAAGTACTCATCTCTTTTATTTCATTTTAAGATACAGATTAAACCTAAAATACATATAAAAAATATAACATAAAAATTAAACATTAACATAAAAAAAAACTAATTTTCTACTAAAAAAGACGAAGCTTTTTTAAAGGAGTGGGAGCGAGGGGAAATGGCAGGAAGGAAAACAGAGGCATTCAGAAGAAAAGAAGTAGGGGAAATGAGGGGAAGGGTAGTAGGCAAATTAGAGGATCGGAAGTAGGAGAATGGGAGGAGGGGTTGTGCGTGAAATAAGGGTTGGAGTGGTGAGGAAAAGTAAGGAAATTAAGGGGAAGCGTGAGATAACAAGGGGCGGGGAAATGAGAAATGAAGGCAGGTGTAATGTGGGGAGTGACGTTAAGTTATGGTAGGGTAGTTGAGAGGAAATGGGGAAGGGGGAGTGATCGGAAATTGGGGAAGGGGTGAGGAGAAATGAGGTGAAGGGAATTTGGGGAAAGCCAGAGGAGAGGAAGTAGTGGTATTTATAGGGGATTGAGGGGAAATTAGGAAGGAAAAGTAGGGCAAGTGTGAGGGGAAGTAGGGATAATGATTAGAAAATAGGGCGAGTAGGGGAGGGAAAGTGTTTTCATTTTTAATGTTTACCATTTTAGAGTTTTGAATTTTGATTTTTCCCTTTCATAAGTTTCAATAAGTTTTAATTAAGAATTTAAAAATGATTAATTTGTAAACGATTTAACATTTTAAATAATTGAAATTTTGTAGGGTTTAACTTGGTTGGACTTGGTTTGACTATAAAAAACTTTCAATGTCAAAATGGTAAACAGAGATTTTTTTAGTTTCAACATTGCAGGGTAAAAATGTTTTCACTTTCAATGTTTCCCATTTGAAAATACTTTAATAATATGTTTTTTTAGAATAATTCAATTTTAAAGTCCTTTTGTGTAAAATTTCTCCGTTGCGAAGAGTGAAAATAAAAATTAATTTATTTTTTAATTCATAAAAAATTTTTCGAATCATGTAAAAACTGTCCTATTTTCGAAATTTTAATTTGAAATCACTTAATTTCGGAATTCTTCAAATCAAAATGAAATTGTATAATTTTGAATGCTTCTAATTAGAAATAATACAATTTCTAAAACGTTCAATTTTAAGTTATTCAATTAAAAAATTATTTTAGTCTTTCATAAACCCGACCCCGGTCCGAAACCCTTTTAGTTTCGGTCGGGTGTCTATCTGTCTGTCGTACTTTTTTCGAAGGAGAGGAAGTGAGTGGAAATATGGAGGTAGTAGTCAGGGGTAATGAGGGAAGTAAAGTAGGGAAAGTAGGAGAAATGGGGAGAGAAATGAGGGAAAGTATAATGAGGGGGAATTGAGGGGCAAGAAATCGGGCGAAATGAGAGGAGGGAAAGTGACAGGAAATGAGGGAGGGGGTATTTGGGGGACGTGAGGGGAATGATGCAGGGGAAGTAGGCTAGGAAATACTTTTTTGTGCGACGCCTACGTTGATTAATTTAAAATAAATAACTTTGTCAATTAGGGTTAGGAAATAAAAATTCAGAGACTTGGAAGTGTCTTTCGACGTTACTATAAGGGTTTGCAAGACCTGGACAGAAACCCTTATATTTTTGTTCAAGTGTCCGCCCGTTTGTCGTAGTTTTTTCCAGGATGGGGAAATGAGGGGAGGTACAGTAGGGGAAATAAGGAAAAGTGATAGGTGGGGTAGTAGAAACGTGGGGAAATGATTGTTGTGGTTAGGGGGGGGGGGGG
>NC_046658.1:103899046-103904910 GCF_010883055.1 Belonocnema kinseyi
GGTAATTGATGAGAAATTCTGAAGGAGAAGTAAAGGAAATTGTAAGAAATGAGGTTGGGTGGGGGAGGAGAAATGATGACTTGGGAATAGAATTTGGTGAAAGAAAGTACAAGCTTGGTAGCGAGGAGAGGGGGAAGTTAAGAAGAAAGAATTTGGGGAAGGGGGTGGCATTTGGAAAAGTGATTGGAGAGAAAAAGTGGAATGTTTAATGAGTAGAGGACGGGAAGTATCAAACGATTTAATTAACGTGGTAATAGGCTACGAAACTTTTTTTTGTAGGTGCACGTCCCTACTTTGACAAATGAAAAAAAATATTCCTACCTTATTTTTTAATTTGAAGATAACTGAAAAATATTTAGGTATTATTAGATGAAAAAAATATATATAATTTCGGTGCCAATGTCTCTAACAGTATTGTTCAAACTTTTTATATAAAAATTTATAATTGCTTAAAAACTGCGAAATCGTTATATAATGCTTCGAAATTTCATTAATTTGCGCTGCAAGGCAGAGCAACGTTCTTGCTATTTCAGGGGAGATCAAACGAACGGCATAACGGCATTTATAACGTTGTGCAGGAGAAAAATATTATTCGAGGAATGATACATACTTAACACTCTCTCAGTTGAAATGTGCTTTGAAACCCTAAGTACTTAAGGTGAGGAAAGTGAGTTCTTTTAAAAGTTCTCAAAGCAAAGGGTAGAAGAGCATTTTTTTGCATTAAGAATTTCTAAACAAACTGATTCAGCTGGATTTCGTATATGTACAGTAGGGTGGTTCTGATTTATACTAGGTGGATTTAATAAGGAATTTCTCTGCTCTACCCCCCCCCCCCCCTCAATTAGAATGCCCACAACATTTTTTATTTTATTTTTTAAAGAGTATTCTTAGGAAATAAGGTAGAGCCTAAACAATTTTCTATCTTTCCAGAAATGGCTAACATAAAATATTTAAACGAAATGAAATTGTTTACATTATTTAAATTCGTTCAAATATTTAAGAGTATTCTAAGAAAACAAATTAGAACGGAAAAATATTAAAATCTGTCAAAATTTTGTGAGATAAAATGTTTCTCCTGCTTTTTTAGGTAAACCATATACAGTGTACTTTTGCTTATTTCAACACGCACATATTCCAAGGCTTACTTATTTTAAGTCAACATGCTGAAATATTCCACATTGCGGAGTTCCGTCACTTCCCACAATGGTCCCTGTACGGTCTCGTTCGCATCAGTGGCTGATCAATTAAAAAAAGGTCCGAAGAGCGGGAAGCTCTCGTTAATTTGAATGGAAGATTTTAGCATGACATCATGGGAATTCATACAACTTTTTTGAGAAAATACTCTAAACATAAACGAAGTTATAAATGGACGAATAATTATAGTTTTCAGTTGTAAAATGTAGTTTCTCAGTCACGTTCCATTCTTTTATCAATTGATGACCTTTCAGTGTCATGAAATAAAATAATATATCCAAAATTCGAGGTTCGTGTATCAGATCGATTTGAGCAGAATTAACTACAGTCAGGGAATGTGATGTGTATCGATTTTATCAGTGTTATCCCCCGGCTTTTTCCCCTAAATTTAACTATTCAATTTTTGCTTCTATAAAAATCCTCTCTGGTTTGAAAATTCATCTCTTTTGGTAAAAATTCGGTATTTATTGGTTAAAGATGCAATTGTTTGACTATAAATTAATCTTTTTCTTTTAAGTTTCAAATGTATTGCCGAAAATGCGTTCGTTTGGTTGAATTTAACTGTTTTTTTTTAAATGTAAATCTCCTCTTGGTGAAATAACTACTATTACATTTCCCGTTCAGAATTAATGTGTTTAGCTTAGTTCAACTATTTTTGTTTGATAATTAAAATATTTTCTTGGTTGAAATATAATTAATGCTATTTTTCGTTAAAGATTGTATTTTTTTAAAATTGAATATTAAACTACTTGGTCAAAAGTTGTATTTTTTTCTTAAAAATTTAATTGTCTTTTTTGTTTGAAAATTTAACAATTTAGTTAAAATTTCAACTCTTTTCTTGAAGGATCCACTATTTGATTGTTAAGGTAACTGTTTGGTTGATTATTTTGTTGTTGTTGTTGTTGAAAATGCAACTATTTGGTTGAAAATTCATCTTTGTGGGTCGAAATTCCAGGATGTATTTACCAATTTAACTATTTTATTAAAAATGTAATTATTTTGTTGAAAATTCAACTATTTTGTAAGAAATTGATCTTTTTTGTTCTAAAATTAACCCAAGTTGTTATAAATTCACCAATTTGGTTGAACGTTTTCTTTCTCTCTTAGCTGAAAAATCTTTTCTGATTGTAAATTCATCTCTTTTTCTATAATTTTGATCTTTTTCGTGTTGAAAATTCGCCTTTTTTGGTTGAATGGTCAACCCGAAAATACTAATTTTCACAAAAAATGTAATAATTGATATTTAAATCAAAATATATTTTAATTTAAATAAAAAACAGTTGAATATAACCAAGAAAGAGAAAATTTCAACAAAATACTTGAATTGTTAACTAAAAAAGATTCACTTTTAACCATACAGCTGCATTTTTAACAAAAAAATTCATTTTCTACGATGAAAGACAAATTATTAACAAAATGCATATACTTTCTACCAAATCAATCAATTTTAAGGCCCAATTTGAACTAAAAAAATCGAATATTTGAATATTATACAAAATTGTGGAATTTTCAAGCCAAAAAGAATTTTCTATAAAACAGTTGAATTATAAACCCGGGAAATGAATTTTCAACAAGAATGTTAATTTACAAACAATCATTTGAACTTTCAATAAATTAGTTAAATCTTCAGTCAAAAAAATAATTTTTAACACAAAGAAAAAAAACAATAACGAAGCTTAAACTAAAATTATGAATCTGCAATAACAATAAAATGAACTTAGCAGAAAGTACTTGGACTTTTAACCAATGAGTAATTTTTAACCCATAAAATTGATTTTCTACGAAAAAAGACGAATTGTTAACAAAATACATAATATATTTTCTACCAAATGGTTACATTTTAAACCAAGATGGTTAATTTTCTGTAAAAACAGACGATTGAAAAAGAAAGAATGTTTAACAAAACAGTTGAATTTTTAACTAAAAAAGATCAATTTTCAACAAAAAATTAAGAATATAATACAAAAAAAAAAGAACTTTTAAGAAGAATTTTTTACAAAGTACATAAATTTGCAAACAAATAGTGGAATTTTCTACCAAACTGTTTAATTTTCAAGCGATTTTCATTTCATTTTTAAACAAAAAATATTAAATTTTTACAGAATAAGATGAATTGTCAAACCGAAAACGTGAATGTTTAACAAAAACGCTTACTTCTTATTTAAAACAAAATTTATTAGTCAAGGAAGAATCAAAATTTTAATTAAATTGATGAATGATCAAGTTAAAAATACGAATTTTCAACGAAACAGTTGAATTTTCTACCAAGTAATATGACTTTTAAATAAATTTGTTGAATATCCCACCAAATAATTCAGCTTTGGACTAAATAACATAATTTTTCAAAAAAAAAAGGTGGTTTCTCAACGAAACATTTTATAGTGGACTTTTTAATTTAGAGGATGAACTTTCAACCAAAAAGTAGTTGGATTTTCTTATTTGATTCTTTGTTCGAATTTAAGTGCAAAAATGGAAATAGGCGAAAGACTATCTGATATAAGTAGTCTGGTATAAATAAATAGGAAATTTATTATTTATAGACTAAAGAATAACATTTTAGACAAACATTGAAGTTCATTTTTAATGCTTGAAAAATTTTATGACACTATTTTGACACAATTAAAATTTTTATTATTTTTATTATTATTATTATTATTATTATTATTACACCATTAAGCGTGTCTCACTCATTTCTAGCCTCGTTATACTTTCGGGGATGAAGGAGGTCATATGACAAAGTGAGAGAGAAAAGTTTACAAGGAGGTGTAGTGAAGGTTTTTATTTACAGATTGATATAGAATTCTTGTGTTACTTATTTAATAACACCTTCGTTCCAAAACAATGCCCGACCAGGTCACTGATCAATGTTTCTAGCAATCACGCCATGTGAAGAGCATCACAAAGTCATCATGCGTCATAGATCACACAAAAATACGCAAGATCGCTGATAATCACATAGTAAGATTCATACTTTTTACTCTAATCACATCTAACAAGTAAAACTCTCTACGCGGACCCATTAGTATTGGACACTATTTACACTATTTTGAATCTAAAAAGTGCATCCATGGCCTGCTTTCATTTAAAGAGTTTCTAATTAAAAATTGTTTAATGTTAAATTGAAAAATATTGTTCAAATAGCTTGTAAAAGACATTCCTCTTTATAAGCACGCACCTTTTCGAAGCGAAAGCCTTTCCGAGTTTATTTCAGTGTATGTTAGTGCATTCGTGCATTGCTCGTTATAATCCATCCACCCTTTGCACTATGCGATTCCAGGAGTTCTCGTCCTTCGTTTTGGATCATTATATGCGTTTTACCACAGCGAAGTCTCATTAGCAGTGTTCGTCAGTCACCTCGTCTCCTCTTGTTTTCTTCATCTTCAGCAAAATACTATTCTTGCCTTCAACTCATTATCTTCACACAATCTTCAGAACACTATGGGCGATCTTCACAACACCTGCGAACACACTTTTTGTGTTCCTACTACTAGAAATTTGAATCAGTCAAAATTAACTGATTCGAAGTCGATTTTGACTGATTCAAATAATATGAATTCGATTACTGATAAATCAGTCAAAAGTGACTTTTGAAATCAGTCAGTGTGACTCACTAATGAAATCAGCCATTTTTATCTAATATGTTGAATAAATTTCGAACTAAAATGAGGAATCATTAACTAAAAGCATACATTTCTAACAAAGCAGTTGAACCATCAACTAAGCAGGTCAATGAAACAAAAATTTATACCAAGAAGATTAATTTATATAATAAGACGAATGTAAAAAAAGTGCATTTTCAACCAACAAGTTGAAGTTTAAACCAAGTATTTTAATTTAAAAAAAAATATATTTCTCTGCAAAAAAGATTTATTTTGTAGCAAAAAGAAGTACTATCAACAAAAAATATATGAATTTGCAACTAAATACTTGAATTTTAACTAAAAAAAGATTAGTTTTCAACCAAGCAGTTGAATTTACAACTGAAATAAGCAATCATTAACGAAAAGAATTAATTGAACAAATTTGAAAGAGAGCAGTCTCTTATGTACTCGGTTGGAGAAAAAGCAAAATAGAAAATTTTCAATTTGGTATAAATACACTTTCTTAAAATTGTGCTTCGATATGCAGTTACTGGGAAATTCGGAAACGTACTTCAAGATAAGTAATTCATAGCAATTCATTATAATTTCAGGATAAAAGAAAAAAAACAAAGGAATTTTAAACCTACAAACTAAAAATAACGCCGAGATTTTGAACCGGGGCGGGGGGCTCGCTTTTTATTGTAAATTCAAAGATATAGGCCTAAAATAAACACACAAGAGGGGATGTATATATGTATGTCTATGTATGTGTATGTATGGGTGTGTATATATATATATGTATGTGTATGTATGTATATAAGTCTTTGGTGACGGTCTGAGAAGACGGCCAGATACTAACTTCCATATATCACAACGCTACTGAAGGCTGGTGACCTTCTCAGCATGAAAACAAAAACACAAAACCAAGACGACTCTCTCGGTTCCAGTTCTCCTTCCCCCCTCTCCCAACCCTCCCTTATTAACTGGAGTTTTTGGTGGGACTGACGTTAGAACTACAATCTCCACCATATGACGATTTGATACTTAACTTTGACATGATTACGACTCAGAAAATAAACTTATTGCATA
>NC_046658.1:103905010-103906465 GCF_010883055.1 Belonocnema kinseyi
TTTCCCCTGCCGAGTGAGTCACGCCTACCTCGAAAGGGAAATGGCTTAATGGTGTAATAATAATAATAATAATAATAATAATAATAATAATAATAATAATAACAATAAATTACATTGACTAAAATGTATAAATTTAATAAGGATATTAAGGATAATAAGGGTATTTAGAAATATTTGTACTATTTTATTATAGCTGACTGAAAATTGACTGATTCATCTTTTGAATCTCAAAATGTCATCACAGGAGAGAAAGTTATATATAGTACAAAAAACTAATAAAATTTCATTCGTTTTATGAAGAAATATGCATCCCATTTTTAAATAATTCTTATTTTCCCATTTTTCTAGGAACTTTTTCTTTGTCATGTTTATTTTTTAAAATTAATACAACCTAATAAGAAAATTGAAATATTTTTAGCTAAAACTTAATTGTTTCGGTAGAGTAGTCTACCATTATATTTTTGTTTTCGAATTTCAACTATTTCGTTGTCAGTTGAACTACTTTGTTAAAAACCTTTTTTTTTATTCTAGACTTATCTCTTTGGTTGAAAGTTAACTATTTGGTTGAAAATTTGTTTCATTTTTGGTTGAGAATAAACTTTTTGGAACTGAACTTTGATTCCCTGTCTCTTATTCAAATAAGTAAATATCAAAAGTGATTGTTAAATGGACGAAAAACTTTAAAACACTCAAAAAACAATACAAAAATTCACCTCAGGTCCCTAGAGCACCTCACGAACGGAACTGTTTCGTTGCAACGTACATGAATTAAATAACTTGATCAGAAAATTGATTTTTTTACGGTAGGCACCCAAATACCCTGGCTGTGTCCTCAATGTATACTTTAAATTTGATATTTTTAAAAAGTTCCTAAATAAATTCTAAATACACCATTTGCTTAGAATTGGGCTAAGTAAGAAATTTTAATATTTAATCTACTCACATGCAAAAATGTACAGTGGTGGGCACCCGCGTGGGTACCCACACGAGTTAATTTATCGATATACCGTGTTCCTCTTCGAGTTCAGCGTAAACAAGGTTTTGGCCTTAGCTAGCTATTTTCATGCGCATCTTATTATAGAGTTCGTACATAAACGCGGTCCGCAGGTGCATATCATACATGGTAAAGGGAGAATAAAAAAAACATCAAAATGTACTTGCTCTCACATGCCCTCACACGTACGCATTTACGCACTTCTGGGCACGTGTACCGCGTGATTTACACGACCGTGAATTTGAAGTGGATGAGATATAGTCCGTGTGGATGCTCAGCACCCTTTGCGTGACTTCTAAATTTTGTTCTTCGAACATGCCGAGGCTTCCATCTTCTTTGTGTCGTAAAGTTTATTAATAACTGGAGATGCTAACTTTCAGCAAGGCTCTTCTGATCAAAATTTTAATCAAGTTAATACTGTTTCGCCATGGTATATATTAGGGGACGCTGAAGAAGTACGT